>NC_057745.1:35077819-35120516 GCF_004010195.1 Chiloscyllium plagiosum
GTCCTCTCTTTGCTCTTCTTAACTCTCTCTTTAAATCCTTCCGAGCTGATCTGTAATTCTCCATCGCCTCATCTGAACCATCTTGCCTCATCAACACAAGCCTCCTTCTTCTGCTTAACAAGAGATGCAATTTCTGTAGTAAACCACGGTTCCCTGACCTTATCACTTCCTCCCTGCCTGACAGGGACATACCTATCGAGGACAAGCAATATCTGTTCCTTAAACCAGCTCCACATTTCCATTGTCTGCATCCCCTGCATTTTGCTACCCCATTCTATGCAAGCTAATTCTTGCCTAATCAATGAAAAGACTTCAGTCAAAAAGAAAACTGACTCATGTCAAGCATCCACACAATCAGTACTCAGCACTGGAGACTGCTGTGAATGACTACAACTTGAAGGAGTGCAGTCAAGATCACAGCAACAAGGGGGACGAGACTGTACACAGGAAACAAAGAGGAGAAATGGAACCATTACAGGAGATTCCCTGGTTAGGAAGGCATCTGGAACCATAGTTTTCAATCCTGCGTGGCATGTTGCTTCCCTCATGTTATGGTGAAGGACATTAGGGAGAGAGTACAGAATATTCTGCAGGAGCAAGGGAGTGAACCAGAAATTGCAGTACACATCAATATCAATGTCATAAAGATGGCTGGTGGCCTGGGTTATTTCTAGTGCTGTGCGCCAGTAAGAAAAGAAACAAAGAAGATAGAAAATGTTAGTCTGTGGCTCAAGGTACAGTGCAGTAGGTTAGGGGGTCCCAAAGCAAAAGGAACAGATTCAGAATAAAGGATAAGCTTTTTAGGACTGAGATAGGGTGGTGAAAAAGGCATTTGGCATGCTTGCTTTCATTAGCCATAACACTGAGTAGAGGGATTGGGATGTCATGTTGTGGCTGTATAGGACATTAGTGAAACCACTTTTAGAATACTGCGTCCAATTCCAGATACCATTCAATGGGAAAGATGTTGTTAAATTTGAGAGATGCAGAAACCACGTGCAAGGATATTGCTGAGACTGGACGGTTTGAATTATAGGGAGAAGCTGAATAGGGTGGGGACTTTTAAAAATCTGGGGGCAGAACTTTTTAATGCAGAGAATGGAACAAGCTGCCAGACAAAGTGGTGGAGATGGGGAAAATTACAACATTTCAGAGGCATCTGGATGGATAAATGAGTAGGAAGGATTTAGAGGGATACGGGTCAAATGCTGGCAAATGGGATGAGGTCACATTGGGATATCTCGTCGGTGTGGATGAGTTTCCATGATGTACAACTCAATGTGTGACTTAGATGAGGAGTGGGAAGGTAGTATAGCCAGGTTTGCAGATAAGACAAAAATAGGTGGGAAGCGAGGCACTGAGGCTGACACAAAGAGTCTGCTCAGGGATATGGACAGGTTAAGCAAGTTGGCAACAACTTGGCAGATAAAATATAATGTGGAGAAATGTGAGGTGGCCGATTTGGCAGGAAAAATAAAGGAACTAAATGGGGAAAAACTTTAGAAAACTGTAGTACATAGGGGTTTGGGAATCACGAAAAGCTAGCATGGCAGTTCAGCAGCTAACAGGGAAAAAAGTGTAATGTTGGCCTTTATTTCAAATGGAATGAAGTGTAAAAATAGGGAAGTCTCGGTAAAACTACACAGTACTAGTTAGTCCATACCTGGAATACTGTGAACAGTTTATCTAAGGAAAGATCCATTGGCCCTGGAGGCAGTCCAGAGTACGTTCACAATTTTGATCCTGGGTATGAGGAGCTGTTTTCGGAGGAGATATCGAGTAGGTAGTGCCTGAGATCATTGGAGTTTAGAAAAATGAGAGGTAATCTTATAGAAATGTACAAGATTCTTAGGAAACTTGACAGGGTAGACGCAGAGAGCTTGTTTCCCCTTCTGCGAGAATTTAGGACAAGAAGGCATAAGTTCAAAGTAAGGAGTTGCCCTTTTTAATGTAGAAAGGAGGAGGAATTTCTTCTGAGGGTACTGAATCCATGGAATTCCTCACCGCACGGGCTATGGAGGCTGGCATCTTAACTGAATTCAAGCCTGAGATAGACAGATTATTAATCAGAAAGGTAATTTCTGTTTGCAAACAGGTTCTATTTGGGATTCTGTTCCAAAGTTGATTCACACGCAAGTCAAAACAATACAAAACAACTGTCATATGTAAAAAAACGGTTGTATGCAAATCTTTAAAACTAATACTAAAACATTTCTGTATGGGCTTGCATTAATTAAGTATGCAATATTGCAAGAGTTTGTAAGTCGCACATTCATAAGACAGAGACCCCCTTGTAAGGGGTAAAAGCAGGAAAGTGGAGTTGAGGATTATCAGATTAACTGTCATCTCATTGAATGGCAGAGCAGTCTTGATAGCCTGAATGGTCTATGTCTGCTCCTATATTGCATGGTCTCATAAGGCTTTTTAATTGCACAAAGATACGTGGCAGTTCAAATGACCGGTCAAAATACAGAGCATGACAAAAAGGTTAATCAGGGCAAATAAATTACAGCATTAGAAGAAGCGAGCTTGAAATATATAAATAGCAAGTTTCTATAAAAATCTAAAAGGAAAAATATAAATAAAATAACCAGTCCTCTATATAGTGAGAGGAATTAATAGATAATAAACAAATGACAACGTAATACATACATGGGCTGAGTGGGTTGTTTGATGAGGAGAGATTCAACAGGCTGGGCTTGTTTCCACTAAGTTTAGACATGTGACGGGTGATTTACTGGCAATTTATAAAATCCTCAATGGTCTTGACAAGGTAGATGTAGAAGGGATGTTTATGGGGTGTAATGTGAGGACCAAACTAATACAATTAAGTTTATAGGGCAAGTGAAGAGGGAAATACAAACAACAATCAGGATGAGGATAGTGGCTGAAAAGGAAGTAAAACGTAATGAATGGGGTAAATACTGAAAGACAAGATGTATTGGACAGGCTGGCTGCAAATGAATAAGTCACTGGGTCCAAATGACTGGCATCACACATTGTTAAGGGAATTGCAGATAATAGAAGTCCTCAGCAAAACTTTTCAATCTGGGCAGTACCAGAGGATTGGAGAGTGAGAATACAATACCCTTGTTCAACAAATGCAAGGACATTCCATTTATTCAGTTTAAGATCAGTAGTGGGTAAAGTTTTCAAAACAATAATCACAAAAAAAATGATAAGGCATGTTCAGAGAGCCAGTATGGATTTGGAAAAGGCAGATCATGTTTGATGAATTGAATTTTTTTGAGAGAGAGGGATTTGATATGGGGAATATAATGGACATTGTCAAATACTTTCTTGAAATCAATATAGCCAAGTACACTTAAAAGGTTGGGTAACAAAACAGAGGCACTTGGTAAGAAAGGGTTAGATAAAAAGAATTGGATGAAGGACATGCAAGAGTGAGTCAAGCCACTGTATATATAATGACTTGGAAATCAGAATAAAATTTCAAACTGTCAATGATATCAGAGTTGGAAGTCTTATTCTTTCAAGGGATGTGGCCATTACTGGTAGTCCACATTCGTTGCCCACTTGCTAGACCACTTCAGAACACAATTAAGTATCACTCACGTTGCTGTTGGCCTGGAGTCTCATGTAGGCCAGACCAGGTAAGGATGGCAAATTTACTTTGCAAATGGACATTAGTGAAACAGATGTTCTTTTTTGCAGCAATAGTAATAATTTAATAGCACCATTACTGAAAAAGCTTTCAATTCCAGGTTTTATACGTCCACCAGCTGCTGATTAGATTTGAACCTATGTCTCCCCCCATTATTATTTTTAAAATGGGTCCAAGGAAGCACAACTAACCTCCCTTTTGTCCTTCCAATCAACTTCTTATTAAAGTGCAGATGATATTGTGAGGAGATACATTAGCTTGGCAAAGTAAAAATCTCACCTGAAGCATGAAGCCAATATTAATTATACCATGTGTCATCTGATGGTCAGCTTTGGCTGCAGCATTAGTATGTACTCCCCTTGTGCTGGACCTTTCAAATTTAGCATCCTGATGTATTTGCCACATTAAACAGAACGATTAGGGGATATAATGTGAAATTACCTGAACAAATTCAAGGAGTGCTAATTGCTTGTATTTACTTCAAAGGGACTGCAGGTATGACACTCATTCCCAATTCCTGAAGAAGGGCTCATGCCCGAAACGTCGATTCTCCTGCTCCTTGGATGCTGCCTGACCTGCTGCGCTTTTCCAGCAACACATTTTCAACTCATTCCCAATGCATTATTTTGCATCAAGTATGAATACAATCCTTGGTATGCACTACCAAAGGAAGAAAACTTTAACATCAATACAGAAGAAAAACAGAAATTGCTGGAAAAACTCAGCAGATCTGGCAGCATCCAGTAACACAGCTATTGCATCTCTATAGCAATACAGATATTGCAATGACATGATTGAATCACCCAATAAAGCAGTCAAGGAGAATGAAAAAGGAGTCCTTGAAAACTAAAGAGTAGCCCCAAAGAAAGTTCACAAAGAGCTTTCAATAAAAATGTATTGACTCTGCAAGAATGGCATTCAGAATTGGAGATCTGTGTGATATGGGGAGAGAAAACTTCATAGCACAGGAAAGTAATGGCAGATTCTTGAGACCCACCAGGGTCACCACAAAAGTTAAAGATCTAATCAAGGCATGTAACTTCCCAATTTACTTCTCTGTTGGAATCAAGTTAATTAAAAACAGGGACCAGGTTCTTGCTTACTAAAACAAGTAAATTCTAAATCACAAGTGATCAAACAGGTAAACTGGGGACTTTGCATATCTTGATTAGATCTTCAATTTTTATGGTGATCATGGTGGGGCTCAAGAATCAGTGCACTTTCCCAAATGAGCATGGAAGAGTTGTTACAGCTGCACTCATCCAGGCAAATGAAGAATATTCCATCACACTGTGACTTGTGCCTTGTAGGTTAGATGGATTGGCAATGCTCAATTGCCCACAGTGTCCAGGCATGTGTAGGTTAGGTGGATGAACCATGGGAAATGCAGGGTTACAGGAATGGGGGCGATCTGGGTGGCCTGCTCTTCAGAGGGCCAGTGTGGATTTGATGGGCCGAATGGCCTGTTTCCACACCATAGGGATTCACTGATTCTTTCAAACATGGCTCTACTAGTTACATGTCAAACCTCTTTTAAATATCCTATTCATACAGACAAAAAAATGGCTTTATGCGTGGAAGGAGGAAAGAAACCACAGTTCAATAGCACCTAATCATTGAGTTTGGATGATTCATTTGTCTTGTTAGGACTTTACTCTTCAATCTCTACTCTTCAGATTCTTTCACATTTTTTCTAAGAGGCACAGGACAACTGATACACTAAATGCAGAGACCTTTAGTTACCAGTTAAGGGCAACAGCTTACAGCAACTGGTGGAAGAAAACAACTAGCTTTATTCAGAATGCAGGTATTTTTACTTCAAAAAGACGGAAACACAACCTACCCTTCTGGAAGTCTGAAGGCCTCTCAGTGTATCATTCATGCCCACAACCTGTTCAGCTACCCAGGAACTAGAGAGCTGTTGTTAGGCACAAACTGCTCAGCTACCTGTTATTGGCCAAATGTCAGTTTGCACAGAATTCCTGGTGTGAAACCATTGACAAACCGCTTGAACAAAGTAGCAGTGTGATCATCACACTTAAATGAAAACAGTAGCTTGCTTTTACAAGTGCAAAAATTCCTCCCACAACCGTTGTGTTTAAAACAATCCTTTTTCCATTTGTTTGCAATCAAAAATACTGAAAATATCATACTTTCCTTGCAACTCACAAGAAAGTCGACACCATCTAATATGAAGCAGCTCACATTATTGGAACTACATCTACAAATGTTTTACCATCCACCAGGGACATAGTAGCAGCAATGTGTAGGATGCAGAAATTCACCAACTTCAACACAACTTCTAAATCCATGACCGCGAATATTTAGAAGGACAAGAACAGCAGATACGTGGGAAAACCACCAACTGCAAGTACTACTTCAAGCCATTCGCCAATTGTTGGAACTATGTTGCTGTTCCTTCAGCGTTGCTGCTCAAAATTCTGGAACTCTTTCCCTAACATCCAATGATGTTAACAGATAAAGAAAGCAACTCAACGCCACCTTCTTAAGGACGGACAATAAATGGTAGCCCTATCAGCTACATCCACATCTAAAGAATGAACCAAAACATACACAATAAAGAAAGAATTAGGATTGTGCTGATAGTGAGATGAAGTGAAGGCACTGGGAAGGTTGCGTGGAGCATACACATTGGCATTGATCTGTTAGGCCAAATGGCTTGGTGTGCAATGAATCATGGAAGAATGATTCTTATCAGAATATCCAGTCATACTCACCAGTTTAGATAATAGTTTCATATCTTCCAATAGAATTCTTAAGGTCTTCATGTATGATTCTCTGACATCTTGATTCAATTCTTCAGAATGTATTTTGGAACACATCATCTGAATCAGTGATATCTGAATCAATGAGATTTCATTCTGACTGTCATTTGGGGTAGAGTTGCTATCATGCAGCATGCTGTAACTATCTGCAGATACTGTGCCCCCAGAGAAACGAAAAGTCTCATTACTTGATTCATTAGTAGGACCAAAAATGTTTGGATCACCCATGCAAACACTGGGAGAAAGCAAAGCTGCTAGCTTTGGAATGTCCTCACTGGGCCTCTCTTCTGCCAACAATTCCTTGTAGAATTGATGAAGACTTGGCAAGCATTTCCCCATCATTCTGCCTCACTGTTGGTGATCCTATATACAGGATTTAGGCTGAAATTGGAGAAAGAAAAACACAGTAAGTATGGGAAATGTAACATTGAACAATGGGAAATTGTCAGTTGTTGCAAAATAATCACTACTTGGACCTTTATTTTAAATTCAATGGGTGTCATGAGCTGGGCCAGCAATTATTTTCCATCACTAGTTGTCCTTGAGAAGTTGATGATGAGCTGCCTTTTTGAATTGCTGCAGTTCATGTGATGTAGGCAGATCCACCATGTGGTTAGAGAGGGAATTCCAGGATTTTGACCTAATTACACTGAAGGCAATATAGTTCCAGGTCAGAATGGTAGGTGGTTTGCAGGTGATGGTGTTCTCATGTGTCTGCTACTCCTGTCCTTCTAGATGATTGGGATTACGGGTTTGAAGGGTACTGTCTAAGGGTCTTTGATGAATTTCTGCAGTGCATCTTATAGATAGTACACACTGTTGCTACTGAGCATCAGTAGTGGAGGCAATCGATGTGATGCCAACTTGCTGTTTTGTCCTGGATGGTGTCAAGGTTCTTAAATGTTGTTGGGTCTGCACTAATCCAGGTACACCAGGTTTCATAATTCTTCCATCTGTGCCTTGTAGATGGGGGTCAGGCTTTGGGAGTCAGGATTAGATTAGAGTGGTCCTGGAAAAACACAGCAGGTCAGGCAGCATCCGAGGAGCAGGAGATCAGGAACGAGCCTTATTTGGGAGTGTTTACTATTTGGGATCTATCTGCAGCCAGTGAGGCTCCAAACAGAAGGACATGAAAATTGAAGCAGGACACAAGCGCCCGGACATGAAGATCACAGCAATATCCCAAGACAGCCCGGCAAGACACCACCGTCCAAAAGGAATATCAAACCTAAGTCCTGCGCCAGACCCTTTCACACGCGCGTGCACCTCAGTCGGACACCATTGTTGTTCCGTCCTCCCTCCTCTCAGGATAACACGGACACCAAGCTAACAGGCCACCGGCTCCGCGCAAGCGCATAACACGGCATTTCAAACGCGTTCTGCGCGAAGCCAAAGGAGGCGCGGCGCGCGGCGGACGTGGGCGGGGCCGGACAATATGCAGACGCTGACAGAGTGCTGTCATGTCACGTGGAAGCTTGTCGGCCTGTGGAGGAAGTGAGGACTGCAGAGGCTGGAGACTACAGTCGAGAGGGTGGCGCTGGAAAAGCACAGCAGGTCAGGGCAGCATCCGAGCAGCAGGAGAATCGACGTTTCCGGCATTAGCCCTTTATCAGGAACGCTTGTAACCCTATGGAATGCTTAAGAGGGGATAGTGAAAACAAAGACAAAAATATGTAAAGGAATTGGCTGTTGAGCTGCATTCATCGGTCTGGTTACTCTTCTGAACAATAAATTGATGTTTACCACGTCTATTTTTACTAACAACAATCTAACGTTTTCCATTTTATTAAAATGAACAGTAATTTGATATTTAGCATCTGTTCATTTGTACAATATTTTTACCATTTTCATTTGTGTAGAATTGCTGTTTAACGTACACATTGGTGTGAAATATAATTTGACAGTTACCACAGATAATGGGACAAACAACTATTTTACATTTGCCAAATTAAATGAACTGAACATTGATATTTTACATTTATTCAGTCAAATAATAACTCGATATTTAACGTGTTGATCAGAATAATTATTTAACATGGATTGACCAATAATTTGACAATTACCACTTTATTGGAGTTATCATATTTATGAATTGATCAATAATTTGAAATAAAACAATGTGTTTCTCTAGCATAGCAGAGCTGGCTCAAAGATAAGTTATGGGTTGGGCTGGTCAGCCACTATCTTATTGAATGGTGGCATAAGCTCCAGGGAATGGATGTGCTAATACTGCTTCTATTTCATATTCTTGCATCAATTTCTTATCCTTGCAAATAGTGTGTCTATTTCGTGGGTCTCTCAGTCACCACTGTACCTTCAGTTGAAACCTTGCTCCAGCATTCTGATGAACCTGTGTTCAGTTACACATTCATCCAATTAGTATTCAAATAATTTACTGTGTTTAAATGTCACTTGCACATGGGAAGAAATTTGTACTTATTGAAAAGTAAAATACTTCAGATGCTGGAAATCTGAAACAGAAATTAAAATGTAGAATATATTTAACAGACTTTGCAGTATTCTTGGGAAAATAGTCAATATTTCAGGTCTGTGATCTTTCATCAGAACATATATGCTTGTATTTTTCTTACAGGGTTTTATAGAAAGGGGAACTGCAAAATTTGCTTGCTGTCTAATTGGAGATTTCAGAATTTGTGTCAAGGGTACAATAGGTGAATGAAGGTGGGGATGGAGGTGATAGGTCAGAGGGGAGGTTGGAGCAGATTGGCAGGTAGGAGAGGTCATGAGGACAGTGCTGAGCTGGAAGGTTGGAACTGAGGTAAAGTGGGAGGAGGAGAAATGAGGAAACTGGTGAAGTCCACATTGATGTCCTGGGGTTGAAGTGTTCCGAGGCGGCAGTTGAGGCATTCTTCCTCCAGGGGTCGGGTGGTGAGGGAGCGGCGGTGGAGGAGGCCAAGGACCCGCATGTCCTTGGCAGAGGGGAAGAAGGAGATGAAATGTTGAGCCACGGGGCGTTGGGGTTGATTGGTGCGGGTGTCCCAGAGATGTTCCCTGAAGCGCTCTGCAAGGAGGTGTCCAGTCTCCCTGATGTAGAGAAGACCACATCGGGAGCAACGTATACAATAAATGACATTGATGGATGTGCAGGTGAAACTTTGATGGATGTGGATGACTCCTTTGTGGCCTTGGAAGGTGGTGAGGGAGGAGGTGTGGGCACAGGTTTTGCAATTCCTGCAGTGGCAGGGCAGGTTGTTAGAATGGGAGGGTGGCTTGTTGGGGGGTGTGGACCTGACCAGGTAGTCACAGAGGGAACCGTCTTTGCGGAAACGGGTGGGGAGGGAAATATATCTCTGGAGGTAGGGTCTGTTTGGAGGTGGCGGAAATGTCGGCGGATGATGCGGTTAATGCGAAGATTGGTAGGGTGGAAAGTGAGGACGGGGGGTTCTGTCCTTGTTACGGTTGGAGGGGTGAGGTTTGAGGGTGGAGGTGCGGGATGTGGATGAAATGCGTTGGAGGGCATCTTCAACCACGTGAGAAGGGAAATTGTGATCTCTAAAGGAGGCCATCTGTTGTGTTCTGTGGTGGAACTGGTCCTCCTGGGAGCAGATACGACGGAGGCGGAGGAATTGGGAATACGGAATGGTATTTTTGCAGGAGGTAGGGTGGGAAGTGGTGTAATCCAGGTAGCTGTAGGAGTCAGTGGGTTTGTAATAAATGTCAGTGTCAAGTCTGTCATCATTAATGGAGATGGAGAGGTCCACGAAGGGGAGGGAGGTGTCAGAGATGGTCCAGATGAATTTAGGATCGGAGTCGAGTGTGTCGGTGAAGTTGATGAACTACTCAACCTCCTCGTGGGAGCATGAAGTGGCATCCATGTCCTCCCACGTCCTCCAGACCAAAGGGTAGACATGGGCACATGTATAGGCCCCAGCTATGCCTGTCTCTTGTTGGCTACGTAGAACAGTCCATCTTCCATAGTTATACCAGCACCACTCCCCACCTCTTCCTCCGCTACATTGATGACTGCATTGGCGCCACCTTGCAACCCAGCAACATCCTGGTAAATCATTTCTGAACCCTCTCCAACTTAATAATATCCTTCTATAGCAGAGTGACCAGAATTGTACACAGTATTCCAAATGTGACCTTACTAATGTCTCACACAGCTGTAACATGACATTCCAACTCCTGTACTCAATGATCTAACCAATGAAGGCAAACGTGCCAGACACCTTCTTCACGATGAATTTAGGATCGGGGTGGAGTGTGTCGGTGAAGTTGATGAACTACTCAACCTCCTCGTGGGAGCATGAAGTGGCATCCATGTCCTCCCACGTCCTCCAGACCAAAGGGTAGACATGGGCACATGTATAGGCCCCAGCTATGCCTGTCTCTTGTTGGCTACGTAGAACAGTCCATCTTCCATAGTTATACCAGCACCACTTCCCACCTCTTCCTCCGCTACATTGATGACTGCATTGGCGCCACCTTGCAACCCAGCAACATCCTGGTAAATCATTTCTGAACCCTCTCCAACTTAATAATATCCTTCTATAGCAGAGTGACCAGAATTGTACACAGTACTCTAATAGTGGCCTCACCAATGTCCTGTGTATAACCTTAACATGACATCCCACCTCCTACTCTCAATGTTCTGACCAATGAAGGCAAGTGTGCTAAACACCTTCTAAATCACTGTGTCTACCTGTGATACAACTTTCAAAGAACTATGTACCTGAACCCCTCGGTCTTTCTGTTCGATAATACTACCCAGGGCCCGACCATTAACTCTATAAGTTCTGCCCTTTTGTTTTACTAAAATGCATTACTTGCATTTACTCAAATTTAGTTCCATCTGCCACTCATCAGCCCATTGGCCCATCTGATCAAGATCCCATTGTAATCTGAGGTAACCTTCTTCGCTGTCCACTACACTTTCAATTTTGGTGCCATCTGCAAACTTACTAATGATACCTCCTATGTTCACATCCAAATCATTTATATAAATGACAAAAAGCAGTGGACCCAGCACCAGCATAAAAAGTTTTGGCATTCACCAATGGCCCAATAGATAATCCATTCCTAATCCTATGAGATGATTGGAGTACAGAGTAACATAAAAATGATTGGTGTTCACGAATGGCCCAACAGATAAACCACACTCATCCACATCAATAGTGCAATTATAATGCAGAGGCTAAAATTTGTTCATGTGGCAGTTGCTGGCAAAGCATACTTAATATTCATCTCTGATTGGCCTCAAAAACAGTGATCAGACACCTTCTTGAATCAGAACAGTCAATGGGCTGTGATATCATTACTGTTGGTGGATGTGGCAGGACTGTAGAGTTTTTAACTGATCAGGTGATTTTGGTATCGCTTAGCTGCTTACAGTATGTTACATCTCTTTATCATGCATGTTGGCACCATGTATATCACCATGATGGCACCTCATCTTAAAGTACACTTGTTCCGTATATGGTCTCCTATTACATTGTCAGTGACAGCCATAGCTTAGTTCATGCTTTTGAGTCAGAAAGTTATGGGCTCAAGTCCCACTCTGTGACTTGCCACCAAAATTGACACTCCAGTGCAGTACACAGGGGGTGCTGCATTGTCAGAGCTGCTGCCTTTCAGATGAGACATTGAGCCTCGACACTGTCTACTTCCCAAATGGACACGAAATATTCTGTGGAACTATTCTATTTATCTGCTAAACATGATAAAAGGTATCCTCATTGTGAATGGGAACATTGATCAAATATTAACTGGTAGTCATTACTGTCATCTACTGTAGATTGCGTATTTACAGCATTCTGTTTTTAGAACATAGAACATAGAACAATACAGCACAGAACAGGCCCTTCAGCCCACGATATTGTGCCGAACATTTGTCCTAGCTTAAGCACCCATTCATGTACCTATCCAACTGCCGCTTAAAGGTCGCCAATGATTCTGACTCTGCCACTCCCACAGGCAGCGCATTCCGTGCCCCCACCACTCTCTGGGTAAAGAACCTACTCCTGACATCCCCGCTATACCTTCTACCCTTCACCTTAAATTTATGTCCCCTTGTAACACCCTGTTGAACCCGGGGAAAAAGTTTCTGACTTTTTAATTTCATTATTTCCAGCATCCAAAGTATTTTTATAATGAAGAAGTAATTTCAGTATGGGGTGAAGCAAAGTTGAGGGCTGGCAATACAAGTATGTCAGAAAGAAACAGTCATACAACAGAAATGACTTTACTCAGAAAGTGCAGAAAATGTTAATCTTGCTATCACAGGGAGCATTCTGGATGTACTGTGGCTACAAGAGGAGGTTTCATGTGGTGGGCTGCTCTGGAAGGTTAGATCACATGGAATCCAGGGTGAGCTGGAAAGTTGGATACACAGTTGGCTTGATGGTAGGAAGCAGAAAGTAATAGTGGAAGATGCTTGTCGGACTGGAGACCTGTGACCAGTGGAGTGCCTTGGGTTGGTGCTGGGCCCATTACTGTTTGTTATCTATATCAATAATTTGGATGAGAATGTACAAGGCATGATTAGTAAGTTTGCTGATGATACTAAAATAGGCAGTATCATGGACAGTGAGGAAGGTCCTCAGAAATTGCAGCAAGACCTTAATCAACTGGGGTGGTGAGCTGAGAAATGGCAAATAGAGTTTAATATTGACAAGTGTGAGGCCTTGAATTTTGGCAAGTCAAATCAAGGTAGGAGTTTCATGGTGAATGGTAGGGCCTTATGAAGTGTAGTGGAGCAGAGGGACCTTAGGAGTTCAGGTGCACAGTTCTCTGAAAGTGGAGTCACAGGTAGACAGAGCGGTGAAGAACGCTTTTTGCACACTGGCTATCATCAGTCAGGGCACTGAGTATAGAAGTTCAGAAGTTATGTTGCAGGTATACAGGACATTGGTGAGGCCACACTTGAGTATTGTGTTCAGTTTTGGTCACCTTGTTAGAGGAAGGATGTTATTAAACTGGAAAGAGGGAAGAAAAAAATTACAAGGATGTTGCCAGGGCTCAAGGGTCTGAGTTATAGGGAGAGGTTGGACAAGGTAGGACTTTTTTTTCTCTTGAATGTAGGAGACTGAGGGGGGAACTTATGGAGGTATATAAGATCATGAGAGGCATGGATAGGATGAATACACTCAGTCTTTTTCCCAGGCTTGGGGAATTAAGGACTAGAGGTCATCAGTTTAAGGTTAAAAGGGAAAGAATAAAAGGAAACCTGAGGGCAACCATTTTCCACAGAGGACGGTGTGCATATGGACTGAGCTACCAGAAAAAGTGGTTGAGGCAGGTACACAACAACATTTAAAAGGCATTTGGACAAATACATGGTTAGGAAAGGTTTAGAAGGATATGGGCCAAGTGCAGAGAAATAGGGTCAGTGTGGACGGACATTTTGGTCAGCATGGACCAGCTCAGGCCAAAGAGCCTGTCTCTGTGTTTTTTAGGACTCTATGCCTCTGTGACTTAGGGGTAAAAGTTCCCTGATATTGGTTCTCAGTAAGAGTTTTAGAGTCCAGAGGGAATTTTGTTAAAGATTGGTTGTGTGATTATTAAGATGGCTGGGCCACTAGCGATCCTGATTAGAACCAAGTGACCATTTAACCAGATGTTTATTTTGATTGGTTCTGATTTGGATGTTATGACGCAATTTCATAGTTTCAAACCAGATGTATTTGAACATCGCAGGTTATGCACTTTCCTGGATATTGACCTATGAGTTCTTTTATTCAGTTTAGGTCTAGTGGGATTCTTTTGTTGTCTTGAGTCCACATACCGGCAACAACTACAATATCTGACCATACTGGAATCTGGAGGTAATTTTAACTGTTTGGCCGAGACTTAGCTTTGTTTAGGGGCTTTGCTCAGGGCTGAACTGGAGACCCTCTATTCAGGATATGTCCTCTGTGAGGCTACTCAGTTGCCTTCACTCAAATGGTGTCCCCAAGCTCAGTTGGACTGGCGAAGGTGTACAGTTCTATTGGAATACCTTGCAACTCATATGCTCCACTTGCTGCATTTTCCAATGATAAAGTGAGTTGTAGTGTCTGTTTGAAGTCCATTTGGACTTCAGCTAGTAGTAGGTGCTTTTGCATGATTATATCATTAATCCCATATACCAAGTGGTCTCTTAGCATCTCATTAAGGGTCAAACCAAAGTCATATACCTCTGCCAGTCATCTTAACCTAGTCAAAAATCCCAACACAGATTCCCTTGGTTCTTGAATTGTCAAATAAAAATGATAGTGTCTCAGAATGAGAGGAGGCTTGGCATCATAGTATTCCTTAACTAAATCCATTCTCACTTCAAAGGTTTTATTCTCTGATGCCTCAGGGAAATTTAGGGTCCTGATAACTCAAAAAGCTGTGGGTCCACAAGCTGTCAGGAAAGTTCCTTGTTGCTTTTCGTCTACCCCAACGTCACTTTCCCAGAAGAAAATGCATTCTTTCCACACACTGGCCCAATTTTCAATGGCAGGATTGAACAAGTCAAGCTCCCCAAATAACACTGTGATGCCAGAAATGCTTACCCAATGCAAAGATGACTATTGCAAGAAATTTCTTCAGGAGCATGCTTTGCATAACTGAAATAACTCCATAGAGGCCAGTGTACTGTCACTGAGTCACCCTTTATTTATATGGGAAAAATCCTTGACACTGATCAAGCTCCCTCAGAACCAGCTCTCAAAATGTCTGACACCCCTGTTTATTTATTTTGTTAATTTTTAAAATTATATTGAATAGTACAAAATACAGATAACAATAAACAGAAAGCAGCAGTTCACAAAAAAAACACTACATACAGGGGAAGGGGCAGCAAAGCTAAACCCCAAACCCCACTATTCAACCAGATTTCAGGAAAATGAGGACAAACCTCAAATCCCACTTTCAGTCATCACAAAGGTAACAGAAACAAACATAGACAAGACAATCCAATCAAATGAGAAACAGTGCATAAAACACAGATCTAATATAGATATAAAAAAGACACCTGACACTAGTCCACACTACATACTGATCGGACCGTCCTTGGCTCACCTTCCTGTAGGACAGTTGTAGGTCTTCCGGTCTCCGGCTGCCCTGCATACTGACCGACCCTCCCTAGGCCTGCTTTCCTCCAGGCTGGTTATCGACCACCCAGCTCCCAGTCGCCTCGCGTACTGACCAGACTACTCCGGGCCGCTTTCCTCCAGGCTGGTCAACCACCTGGCTCCCAGTCGCCCCATGTACTGACCAAACTACTCCGGGCCGCTTTCCTACGAGATGGTCATCGACCACCCAGCTCCCAGTCACCCCACATACTGACTGGACTACACCAGGCCGCTTTTCTACAAGCTGGTCATCGACCATCGAGATCCCAGTCGCCCTGCGTACTTACCGGACTACTCCGGGCCTCTTTCCTCCAGGCTGGTCATCAACCACCCAACTCCCAGTTGCCCCGCGTACTGACTGGACTACTCCGGGCCGCTTTTCTACAAGCTGGTCATCGACCAACCAGCTCCTAGTCGCCCTGCGTACTGACCGGACTACTCGAGGCTGCTTTCCTATGAGCTGGTTGTTGGCCTTCCGGTCTCTGGCCACCCTGCATACTGACTGACCCTCCCCAGCCTGCTTTTCTCCAGCATGGTCATCGGTCACTGGCTCCCAGCCACCCCGCGTACTAACCAAACCACCCCCAACCTGCTTTCCTGCAGTTGGGCTGTTGGTCTTCCAGCACCCAGCCACCCCACGTACTGACTGACCCTTTCCCCTGGTCGCCGGGCTCCCAGCATCCCTGCGTATTGACTGGTCCTCCCCCGGTTGTCCTTCCTACAGGTTGCATCAGCCACCTGGCTCAGCCTGCCCACGTACTGACCGGCCTGCCCTATACCAGCTTTCCTGAGAGGATGCTATCAGTTGCCTGACTCTGCCCTCCTGGGACATCCCTGTTTACACGTCAGCCAGGACTCCTTGACTGGACCAGATTATCAGCCCCAATCTGGCAACTCTTTTTCTATGAGGTTCACCTGGCTGACCTTGTCACAATCACTCCTATTGGTTTTCGCGATGGACTGGGCTGCATTCATTCTTGAAGGTTGGAGTCAATATGCAAATAATGTTTGTTGTAAATGTGGTTAAAAAGTTGTGGGGATATGAAGCTTGCTTATATGCACTCTTAGAAACTCAGTACCAGGTCATTGTCTACTCCTTCACTGTAGCATTACAGCCAATGAGCAGTTCAATACATTCAAAGCTAAGGTTTTCTAGCAACCAACTCCCATAGCAAAACATGTCTTTCCATCTTTTAAGATCAATGTCAGGATCCTGGTTAATCTTTTTGGACCTTGCAAATCTTCTCTTGATGAAAGCAAACATAATATACAAAATTTATTGTTATCTCAAATTTGCTAGATCAATCTTGGGGCTGAGGAAAAGAATATAATAAATAGAGCTATAGCAGGGTAGGTCAGAACTCTTGTTCCACGTGGGAACTCATGATGATTTTCTAATCCTGGTTAATTACATAGTATTGTTGACTAAAACAGCTCATGCATTGGAGCTAGTATCATTGTGACACATCTAAGAGGTTTGTGGATAGCATGTTTAACGATGCAGTCACTTTGCATCTTATAGATATGCAGGAAGAGGGAAAATAAGTGAAATAACAGGGAGTCAAGAAGAAACAGGCAGATAATGCAGGAATCCTGTGAAATAATTTCAGTCACCAACCAGTGTTCTATTGTGAATAGCATTGAGATAGAATCCCTACAGTGTGGAAGCAGGCCTTTCAGCCCATTGGGTCCACACTGACCCTCCAAAGAGCATCTCACCCAGATTTACCCCAATACTAATCCCTGTAACCCTGCATTCCCTATGGCTACTCCAACTAACCTCCGCATCTCTGGACATTAGGGGCAATTTACATGGCCAATCCACCGAACCTGCACATCTTTGGACTATGGGAGGAAATCAGAGCACACACAGGGTACACATGCAGACACGGGGAGAAGGAGCAAACTCCACACAGTTGCCTAAAGGTGGAATCAACGCCAGGTCCTGGCACTGTAAGGCAGCAGTGCTAACCACTGAGCCACCATGCTGCCCAGTTGTGGTGGGGGTATAGGTTCAAAGCCTAGTACAAGCACCATGGCAAAAAACAGAAATGGCATTCAACAGTGATATCAAGCAGCACTCCTTCAGAAATAACCTGGTCACTGACACTCTGTTTGAATTCAACTTGGCTCCTGATCATATTAGGTCTTGGTCTACATATGGACAAAACAGCTGAATTACAGAAAGTGGACTATGCTTGACATCAAGGCTGCATTTGACTGTGTGGCATTAAGGAACCCTACTAAAAACTGGAGTCAATGGGAATCAAGGCGAAAACTCTCCGTTGACTAGAGTCACATCTTAGCACAGGAAGATGTTTGTGGTCAATCATTACAGCTCCAGGACATCAAGAGTTCCTCAGGGTTATGTCCAAGGTCCAAACATCTTCAGCTCCTTCAATTACTTCCTTCCATCAAAATGTGAAAGAAGGAAGGTTCATTGATGTTTACATAATATAGCACAACTTCAGCTCATTGAGTCTGTGCCAACCTACCTACACTAATCTCTCTGTCCAGCATTTGGCCAATTGCCTTGAATTACATGTCAAATGCTCTTCCACAAACATCTTAAAAGTTGTGAGATTTCTTGCCTTTACCATCCTGCCAGGAAAGGCATTTCAGATTCCCACTGCCTCCTGGGTGAAAACAATTTTCCTCAAGTCTCCACTAAACCTTCTATCCGTCAACTTAAAATTACGACACCTCATTATTGACCCTTCAACTGAGGGCAACAGCTACTTCCTTCCATCCTGCCCATGCCCCGCATAATTTTATCGGGTCCCCTCACCATTCCTTGCTTTAAAGAAAGCCCATTCACCTCTCTTCAAAGTTAAAATCCTCCATCCAAAGCAATATCTAGTGAATCTTCTTTGCACCCATTTCCTGCCTTTCGTGAGGCAACCAGAACTGCACACAGTACTCCACGTGCAGCCTGAGCAAAGTTTTGTGCAGTTCCAACAAAACCTTTCTGCTCTTAAAATCTATGCCATTATTGATGAAGGCAAGTATCCTGTATCTCTTCTGAACCAGCCTATTACCTTCCTGTAATCTCTTCCTCATTATTAACCACCCAGCTAATCTTCATCTACCAGCAAACTCACTTGTCGTTGCCCCCCCCACCCCAACATTCTGATTCAAACAAAAAGAGATCCAGCACTGATGCCTGTGTTACGTCACTGGACACTTGTTTCCAGCCATACAAACAGCCTTGTTCTTCGACATGGCAGTGGTTGTGGGCTTGGAAGGTGCTGTCAAAGGATCTTTGGTGCATTTTTTCATCATGTAGATAGTATACACTGCTGCAACTGAATGTCTGTGTGGAGGGAGTGGAGTGTTGTTAGATCAGCACTATCTAGGCAAATGACTTGTGCCTTGAAGATGGTGGACAGGCTTTGGGAAGTCAGAAGGTGGGTTACTGCAGTTTTTGGAGCTACTGATCTGCAGTTGTGACTACTGCATTTATACGGTGAGTTCAATTGAATTTCTGGTCAATGGTAACCCAAGGATGTTGATATTGGGGTTGCAGTGATGGTAACACCCTTGAATGTCAAGGACAGTGATTAGATCATCTCTTTTTGGAGTTGGCCTTAGTCTGTTCTTTGTGTGGCACAAATGTTACTTGTCACAGGTCAGAATGGATTGTTGCATTTGAACATGGACTGCTTCAGTATCTGAGGAGACACGAATGGTGCTGAACATTGCGCAATCATCAGCAAACATCCCTACTTCTGACAATATGATAGAGGAAGGGTTATTGATGAAGCAGCTGAAAGTGGTTGGGCCTAGACTGGGTAACTACTGCTGAGATGTCCTGGAGCTGAGATGACAGACCTCCAACAACCGCAACATATGTGCGGTATGACCTTAACTCATGAGAGTTTGCCCCCTGACGCCCATTGATTCTAGTTCTGCTAGAGGTCCTTGATGCCACTCCTGGTTGAATGCCCTGATGTCATGGGGTGTCACTTTCACCTCACCTCTGGAATTCAGCTCTTTTGTCCACATTTGAACCAAGGTTGTAATGAGATCAGGAATGGAGTGGCTCTGACGGAAGCCAAACATGCATCACTTAGCAAGCTATTGCGGGTGCTGTTTGATAGCATTATTAATTACCCCTTCCATCACTTTACTCATGATCGAGAGTAGACTGATGGGTAGTAATGGTCAGATTGGACTTGTCTTGCTTTTTGTGTACAGTTCATAGCTAGGAAACTTTCCACCACTGTCAAGTAGCTGCCAGTGTTCTAACTGCTGGAAGAGCTTGGCTAGGGGAGTAGCAAGTTCTGGAGTTGTTCGATACTACTGCTAGAATGTTGCCAGTCTCTTCAGTATTTAGTATCTCCAACTGTTTCTTGATATCATATAGAGTGAATCTAACTGACTGAAGACTGGTATCTGTATTGCTGGGGAACACAGGAGGAGGCCGAGGTGGATCATCCACTTGGCACTTTTGGCTGAAGATTGCTGAGAATGTTTCAGCATTATCCTTTGCACTTGTGTATTGGGCTGTTCCATCATTGAGGATGGGGATATTTGCGGACCTCCTCCTCCAGTGGGTTGTTTAATTGTCCACCATCATTCACAACTGGATGTGGCAAGACTGCAGAGCTTAGATCTGATCCATTGATTAGATCCATCACTTAGCTCTGGCTATCACTTGCTGCTAATGCTGTTTGGGGGAATGCAAGTGGTCTTGTTTGGTAGCTTCACCAGGTTGCCACTTCATTTTCATGTATGCCTGTTTCTGTTCCTGACATGCCGGCCTGCAGTCTCCATTGAACCAAGGTTGATCAACTGGATTGATGGTAATAGATGAGCGCGACCATGAGGTTGCGGATTTTGCTGGAGTACAATTCTGCTGCTGATGGCCCACAGCCTCTCATGGATGTCCAGTCTTGAGTTGCTAGATCTGTTCAAAGTCTGTTTCATTTCGCATGATAGTGGCACATAACACAATTGAGTGTATTCTCAATGTGAAGGCGGGACGTTGTTTCCACAAGGACTGTGTGGTGGTCACTCTTACTGTTATGCATCTGCAAATGCATCTGCAGCGGCAGATTGGTAAGGATGAGGTTGAGTATATTTTTCTCTCATTGAATCCCTCACCACCTGTTGAAGACCCAGTCTAGCAGCTATGTCCTTTCGGACCCGACTAGTTCGATCAGTAGTGTTGTTGCCAAGCGACTCTTGGTAATTAACATTAAAATTCCCCACGAGAGTGCATTTTGCACCATTGCCAACCTCAGTTGTGTTGCTCCACATGAAGGAGTACTGACTCATCAGCTGAGGGAGGATGGTGCACAGTAATCAGCAGGAGGTTTGCTTGCCCATGTTTAACCTAAAGCCATGAGACTTAATGGGGTCCGGAGTCAATATCAAGGACTCCTGGGACAACTCGCTCCTGGATGTGTACCACTCTGCTGTCACTATTGCTCGGTCTGTCCTGCTAGTGGGACAGGACAAATCCAGGAATAATGATGGTGGTGTCTGGGACATTGTCTTTCAGGTATGATTCCGAGAATATGACTATGTCATCAGGCTGTTGCTTGACTAGTCTGTGAGACAGCTGTCTCAATTTTAGTAGTAGCCCCCAGATGTTAGTGAGGGAGGTTTTACAGAGTTGACAAGTCTACTTCTGTCATTGTTATTTCCGGTGCCTAGGTTGATGCTGGGTGGTCTGCCCAGTTAATTTCTTTCTTGAAACTTTGTAGCGATTGATCCAACTGAATGGCCATGTCTGAGGGCGGATAAGAGTCAACTACATTGCTGTGGGTCTGGAGTCACATGTAGGCCAGATCAGGTGAGGATGGCAGATTTCCTCCCCGAAGGACATCAGTGAATTAGATGGGTTTTTCTGGCAATTAACAATGGTTTCATGGGAATCAGTTGAGTCTTAATTTCAGGTATTATTTTGTTGAATTCAAATTCCATCATTTCCCATGGCCAGATATGAACACGGGTGCCCATAACATTAGCGGAGTTTCTGCTTTAATAGTCTAGCAATAATATCCCGAGGCATCACCTCCCCTTAATTCCATCACCTTCAACATTGGGCAGCATGGTGGCTCAGTGGGTAGTATTGCTGCCTCGCAGCACAAGGTGACTCGGGTTCGATTCCAGCCTCGGGCAACTGTATGGTGTTTGCATAATCTCCCCTTGTCTGCATGGGTTTCCTCTGGGTACTCTGGTTTCCTCCCACAGTCCATGTGCAGGTTAGATGAATTGGTCATACTAAATTGCCCTGTAGTGTTCAGGAATGTGTAGGTTAGATGCATTATTCAGAGTTAATTGGGGAGTAATAGGGTAGGGGAATGGGTCTGCGTGGGATACTCTTCAGAGGGTCAGTGTGGACTTGTTGGGCCAAATGGCCTGTTTCCACACTGTAGAGATTCTATGAACATTTACTCAAGTCACTATCGATGCACAGTTGCAACAGTATATGCCATGTTTTCATCAAACCCATGTTTCAATGCATGCCCTAAACCCATCTATCTGAACTATAGTGCTTGTTGCATTAAAATTGAAGCCATTCAGCCTCGCCTAATCACAAGAATTCCATATAGCTGAACTCTCTCCTGAGTCTTGGTTCCTTTACTATATTTTTCCCTGTCCCTATCATACTGATGCTGTGTGTCCCCCTTGCCTTCCAACTAGTTTAAACTCCTCCAAATGCCACTAGTGAACCAATATGCAAGCATGTTGGTCCCATTCTGTTTCAGGTGTCGACCATCACCAGAATGGTCCATGAATGTAAAACCCTCCCTCCCACACCAACTCTTGAACCTCATATTCATCTGTCTAATGTTCAGCACCATTTGTGACTCCTCAAATAATGATGCAGCCCATGTCCATATGCAGCAAAACCTGGACAAACTTCAGGCTTGGGCTGTTATATGGCAAGTACTATTCACACCACATATACCAAGTAATGACCATCTCCAATACCAACCACTGATATTTAATGGTGTTACCTTCACTATATCCTTCACTATCAACAACCTGGGGGGTTATCATTGATCAGAAACTGAACTAAATCAGCCACAAGTACGATGGCTACAAAAGTAGGGCAAACACTACAAAGATACTGCAGCGAGCAGCTCTCTCATGTCTCTCTAATACTTGTTCACTAGCTACATGGCAGAAGTCAGGAGTTTGATGGAATGTGTTTTGGCTTTCATTAACAAGGGGATCGAATTTAAGAGCCACGAGGTTTTGCTACAGCTCTACAAGTCCCTGGTGAGACCACACTTGGAATATTGTGTCCAGTTCTGGTCGCCCTACTATAGGAAAGACACAAAGGCTTTGGAGAGGGTGCAAAGAAGGTTTAACAGGTTTGCCTGGAGGGCTTGTCTCATAAAGAGAGGTTGACTAAGCTCGGATTTTTCTCTCTGGAGAGAAGGAGGAAGAGAGGTGACCTGATCGAGGTATACAAGGTAATGAGAGGCATGGATAGAGTCAATAGCCAGAGATTTTTCCCCAGGGCAGGATTGACTGGCATGAGGGGGTCATAGTTTTAAGACATTAGGAGAAAGGTATAAAGGACACATCATAGGTAGGTTCTTTACGCAGAGTTGTGAATGTATGGAATGCTTTGCCATCAGTCGTGGTGAAAGCAAAGTCACTAGGGACATTTAAGTGAGTACTGGACACGCACATGTACAGCAGTGAATTGAGGGGTGCGTAGGTTAGTTTATTTTATTTTACATTAGGATTAATCCTTGGCACAACATCGTGGGCTGAAGGGCCTGTTCTGTGCTATACCTTTCAATGTTCTCCACTTGTCTAGACAATTGCAATTTCTACAATACTCAAGAAGGTCATTCAGGACAAAGTGACCCATTTGATTAACACACTAACTAACCAATGGTTAGTGTCACCATCAATTCACCATTGATGCACAGTTGCAGCAGTGTGTGTCATTTACAAGATGCACTGTAGCAATTCATACAAGTTCTTTCAACAGGACCTTGCAAACTTGTGATTGCCTAATAGTACTGTCACTGGACTGTCAATCCAGAGACTCAGATAATGTTCTGGAGACATGGTAGATGGTGGAATTTGATTTTGATAAAAATCTGGGGCAGCAAGGTGTGCAAGTGGTCAGCATTGCTGCCTCACAGCAGCAGGGACCTGGGTTTGATTCCAACCTCGGGCCACCATCTGTGAAGTTTTCTTCCAGCTTATCCGGTTTTCTCCCACAATCCAAAGATGTGCAGGTTAGAGTGAATTGGCCATGCTAAATTGCCCATAGTGTTCAGGGATATGCAGGCTAGTTGTATTATCCATGGGAAATGCATAGATGGGTCTGGGTGGGATGCTTTTCAGAGAGTCAGTGTACACTTGATGGGCTGAATGGCCTGCTTCCACACTGTAGGGATTCTATGATGATTCTATGTCACATGTAATGAGATACAGTGAAAAGTATTGTTTTGTGTGCTGTACAGCTGAATCATACCCTACATAAGTCCATCATGGTAATACAACAGAACGCAGAATATATTGTTACAGATACAGAGAAGGTGCAGAGAAAGATCAACTTTAAAATATGAGCGGTCCGTTCAAAAGTCTGATAATAGGGAATCTATTGGTGCATGTTTTCAACCTCTTATATCTTCTGCTCAATGGAAGAGGGTGGAAGAGAATATAATCGGGGTGGGGCAGGTCTTTGATTAGGTTGATTGCTCTCCCAAAGCAGTGGGAAGTATACATAAGAGTCAGTGGATGGAAGGTTGGTTTGCATGATAGACTGGGCTGCCATTCAGAATTCTCCGTAATTTCTTGCAGTCTAGAGCAGAGCAGTTGTTATGCCAACCTGGAATGCATACAGATAGGATGCTTTGTATGGTGCATCTATAAAAATTGATAAGTCATTCTGGACATGCCAAATTTACTTCACCTTTTGAGGAAGTAGAGGCATTGGTGTGCTTTCTTGACTATAACATGGACGTGGATGGGCCAGGACAAGTATTTGGTGACATTTACTCCTGAAACCTTGAAGCTCTCGACCACCACTAGCTCAGCACCACTGATACAGACAGGAGTGTGTCCTCTCCTCTGCTTCATCAAATTGCTAACCAGTTCCTTTTGTTTTGCTGACATTGATGGAGAGATTGTTGTCTTTACATCCATACCACTGAGCTCAGTATCTCTTTCCTGTACTCTGCCTCGTTTTGTTTAAGATCCGACCCACTACAGTGGTGTGTTATGAAGGTGTAGAAGTGTACTGTATCTTTAAGAGAGTGAAGAACTTAGAGAGGCACACAGACAGTTGGCGAAGTTACGTTGTAACATTTGGTCCAGCACCTAGAGTAACTGGTTGCCTGGATACAAAAACAAATTTGAATTTGGCCAATCAGTTTAATTATACCCCAAAAATACCAAGCTCCAATCAAGTTTGAACTTAATATGTTGACAATATTAAAAGCCAAAGACACAATCCGATGCTTTGGTGGTATAAGACCAGAAAAGACTTGAACAGTTGAGAGAGAACTGCCAAACTTCCAACATCTGCAGACTGACCAGAAAATTAGCTCTTTTAAAGGCACCTTTATCAATCAGTGACCTGTGAAATAGAAAATCCCTAAGAAGAAGAAAATCTACAAATGAAGAAACCAAAGACGATTTGACAACTGGCTGGTTTTGAAATTTGAATTTTGGTAAATCTTAATCGGGGGTTTTATCGGACCCATGTGAAAGGCCTCAGGTGTTTCCATTGTGATAAAATGGACACGTAAAGTCACAGTGCTGGTCGTTAAAGAAAGGCACTATGGGAAAAGACGTGGTAAAAGAAGTTAAGTCAGTGGCATTAGTAAAGGTCATAATTCTGGAAGTAATTCCATTACGGAGTAGCAAGGCCAAAATGGTGGTAGAGGAGTTAGTAGCTTTCGTTACATGGTATGGGCTATCCAGAGAGATTCAGTTGGACCAAGGGTCAAATTTTACTGCTTGGCTGTTTAAGGAGGTTATGGGTAGCTTAGGTATACAGCACTTTAAATCCAATATTAACCACCAAACCAGTTTCAGCTACACCAAAATTTTCAAAACCTTTTAAAGTCGCCATCGATGCTTGCAACATAGGAGTTGAAGCTGTAATCCTCCAGGAAGATGAGGATGAGATTGAACTGCCAGCTGGTTACTTTTTAAAGGAGATCCACCAGATTAACTACTCCACGATCAAAAAAGAACTATTAAGTTTGATACTGGCCTTACAACATTTTCGTGTGTATGTCACGAACAACATGTCAGAGACAGTTGTGTACATGGATCACAATCCGCTTACCTTCTTAGAACGCTTAAAAGACAAGAATGAGACTATTTCAGTGAAGTCATATCTTACACTCTTTTAATTTAAAAACTGTACATGTTGCGGGTCATAAGAATGTATTCATAGATGTGTTATGCAGATTTAACTGATGAGATTTGTATTTATTTATATACATACAGGTATATGGGAAGAAGCTAAGATGAACTTAGATTAAAGTTATCAGTATTTCAAGGTAATGTGTTTAAATAACAAGAAAAATGAAGCCATCTCTTCGTTATGATGGTTTT
Source organism: Chiloscyllium plagiosum (assembly GCF_004010195.1). Lineage (NCBI taxonomy): Eukaryota > Metazoa > Chordata > Chondrichthyes > Orectolobiformes > Hemiscylliidae > Chiloscyllium > Chiloscyllium plagiosum. The sequence continues at coordinate 35,103,844 of NC_057745.1, forward strand.
ATTTCTTAAAGAGGGAGGTGTTATGAAGCTGTAAAAGTGTACAGTACATTTAAGAGAGGCACACAGAGTGCTGGCGAAGTTACGTTGTAACATTTGAACCAGCTGGTTGCCTGGGTATAAAAACAAATTTGAATTTGGCCAATCAGTTTAAATTATACCTCAAAAATACCAAACTCCAATCGAGTTTGAATTTAGTATATTGACAATCTTAAAAGCCAATGACAAAATCTGATGCTTTGGGGGTGTAAGACCGGGAAAACCTGAACAGTTGAGAGAGAACTGCCAAGCCTCCAACATCTGCAGACTGCCCGTAAAATTAGCTCTCTTAAAGGTACCTTTATCAGTGACCTGTGAAACAGAAATCCCTAAGAAGAAAATGATTAGATTAGATTCCATACAGTGTGGAAACAGACGCTTCTGCCCAACAAGTCCACACTGACCCTCCGAGGAGCAACCCACCCAGATCCATTCCCCTACATTTACCCCTGACTAATGCACCTAACACTATGGGTAATTTAGCATGGCCAATTCACCTGACCTGCACATCTTTGGACTGTGGGAGGAAACCAGAGCACCCAGAGGAAACCCATGCAGACATGGGGAGAATGTGCAAACTCCACACAGTCGCCCAAAGGTGGAATCAAACCTTGGATCCTGGTGCTGTGAGGCAGCAGTGCTAACCACTGAGCTGCCTGTTAATCTACAGAGGAAGATACCAACAGAAGATTTGACAGCTGGTTGGTTTTGGAATTTGAATTTTGGTAAATCTTAATCAGGGGTTTTATCGGACCAGTATTATAGAAGGGAAAATACGTGATAAATTAGAGGAAGGGGTTATTCATTAATTATTCTCTATTAGACTTTAAAAAGTAAAGTTGTTACTTTTTACTTTAAATAGTGACTTATGGGAATAGTTCTTGGCCTCTCAAATTTTCAGAGATGACTGCAGGGGATAAATCTTTTCTGTGTTGCTAGTTTAAATTAGCAGAGGGGATTTACCCCGTGTCATAACAGGTGTTATCAGCAAACTTGTGAATGGAGTAACAGTTGAATTTTTCCACACAATCGTATAATGAGTATAGTAAGGGGCTGGATACGCAGCTTTGCAGGGCATCAGTGTTGAGGATTATTGTGAAGGAGGTCTTGTCACCTATCCTTACTGATTATGATCTGTGCGTCAGGAAATCGAAGATTCAGTTGCAGAGGGGGAAGCAAAATCCTAGGTCTCGGAGTTTGGAGATGGGTTTAGCTGGAATTATGCTGTCGAAGGCAGAGTTAAAGCCAATAATTAGTAGTCTGAGATAGGTGTCCTTGTTATCCACATGTTCCAAGGATGAGTATCGGGCCAGGGAGATGGTGTCTGCCAAGGATGTGTTGCGATGGTAGACAAATTGTAGTGGATCAAGGCAGTTGATGTGTGCCATTATTAACCTCTTGAAGTATTTCATAATGGTGAATGTCAGAGCCACCCGGTGGTAGGCATTAAGGCACGCAAAATAATCAGAAAATGCACTGAGCTCATTAGGGAAGGACATATTGTTGCCAGCGATTCTTTGCTTTGTTGCCCTTTACTTAGGTAAGCCTAGCCAAAATCGACATGTGGTTAGTCTGGGACTCTACCTTAGTTTGGTATTGTCTCTTGACATCCCTGATAGCTTTGCAAAGGGAGTACCTAGATTTTTTGTATAGTTTAGGGTCGCCTGACTTGAATGCCTCAGACCTGAACTTCAGTAGGGAATGGATCTCTTGATTCATCCATGATTTCCAGTTGGGGAACATTCAGATTAACTTCTTTGGCACATTGTCCCTCTACATACTTGCTGATGAAGTCTGTGATGGTAGTGGCACACTTATTTAGGTTGGCCACTGAGTTCTTGAATATGGACCAGTCCACTGACTCCAAGCAATCACAAAGGAGCTTATCCATTACCTCAGACTGGCACCTTCTTCTTTGGATGCTTTCATCTTTGGATTATTCCCAGTACCATGCTTAAGTTAGTATAGAAATAGGTGAATTGAGCAGGTGGAAGAACAGTTTGAAGAGATGGTGTTGAAGGGAGTATTTTAGACACTTGATGAATTAGGACTGCTTCTGGGGGAGATGGAACCTGTTCAGGCAGGACAGGTTGCATCTAAACAGAGCTGGAACCGGTGTCCTTGAAAGTCGATTTGCCATGTTATTAAGAAGGATTTTGTTATATATGTACCTTTCCTTTAACAGAATTCACCTTAAGGTTTCCATGTGTTTTGCATGGACAATGTTGCAACTCAGCCTATCATATGATATGAAAGGGGTTGGTAAACAACGAGATAATGGACAGCAGGCCAGAACAGAAGAAAAGCTGAATCAGACATAATAAGGTGAGTATGCATGCTGCACACACAGAAATCAGTTGCTTTGCTTTAATGTCTATCAAAGTGTCCTCCCGTTTCCTCCCTGTCAAAGCAAAATGCTCAGAGACACAGCATGGCTTTACCTCCTTCATCTTTATTCCAGGCCTGGAGGGTGACAGAATGATCGCCCAAGTGCACAGGGACATGAGTTCTCGGTCTTCTCTTCATCATTCTCTTAATGAATTATATAGTCACTTTACAAGGAGGATCCTGATGAGACAATATATATATTGATTAGGTGACCGGTATAATCAGCAAGTGTCAATAGTTGAGATTAAGCCCATCTGGCATTTTACAAGGAATACTGGCTTCACATAATGAATACTTTTCACCTTAACCCATTACCCTTGCCTCCAGCACCCCATTGTTAACTGCAAATTCTTATCTGATCTGAGTCATGTTCAGCTGAACCTCTTGCCGGACCTGTGAAGTTGAACATTCAGAAAGCAACTTAATTGAGAGGTGAAACACGTGGTTGACAGTATTAAATGTATGAGTTAACCCTCCTCTTCTTTTAAAGATTGTTAATTGAAAACATAGCTTGCTAATAAGCAGATGGATCCCACTTGAGAAAGGCAAATTAACATTGTGTGTGCAAACTGGCCATAATAAGTTCCAGGCAGTGGGCCACAGAGGAGGCTGTTATAGCCAATTGCCTGCCCCTCTTCTGCAGTTACATCCGAGCCCAGGTGTCTCTGTAGGAGCATGTGCTTGGTAGAGCAAGCATATACACACACACTCACTCAACTCACTCTCTCTCCCTCACATGCACGTATACAACACATGTTAGTCTATAATTTGAATTTGCATTTGCAGAATTGTGTTTACAGATACATTCTATTCTGTTCAAAAAGCGCTCTATCTGCAGGCAATCAATCCATGTGACATTTTATAAATTCCTACTTTGGAAATAGAACCAGTCTGACTCAAGACTAGAATACAGACAGACACTAACCTCACACCTTTAATGCATTGTCTGAGCTGAGATGTCACTTTTTTTTAAAAAAACCTTAAGTTATCCTGGGAATGTGATTTGAAAGAAGTTTTGGGATTTACATATTAATGAATCGTTTCCGCAACCCATTCTAAAAGATGAAAGACTTAACAACAATCTAGGTGTGTTTAATATATCATGTCAGTTGCATGACAGTATAATCTTTTGCTGTAAATTCTGTGCCTTATGATCCTGCCCCACTAGTTACCTGATGAAGGACCAGCGCTCAGAAAGCTAGTGGTTCTAAATAAATCTGTTGGACTATAATTTGGTGTTGTGTGACTTTTAACTTTGTCCACCGCAGTCCAACACTGGCACCTCCACAAGGAGAAATAAGGAAGTCTTGTTAATTTATTTAACATTAATTTAGACATAGATGGAATACTGTGAGCAGTTTTGGTCACCACACTGTTGGAAGAACGTGATTGCACTGGACAGAATGCAGAGGAGAATCACCAGGATGTTGCCTGGGATGGAAAATCTTAGTTATGAGAAGAGACAGAATAGGGTGGGCTTGATTTCTCTGGCGCAGAGGATGCTAAGGGGGCATCTGTTTAAGATATACAAAATTAGGAGGAGTATAGATGGAGTACAGCATGAGAATCTCTCACCATGCAGGCAAGTCTCAGAGGATATACTTTTAAGGTGAGGAGCAAGTGGTTAAAAGGAGATCTGAGAAAGACTTTTTACAGTCAGAGGGTGATAGAAATATGGAATGTGGAGGTAGATAACTTAGCAACATTTAAGAAGTATCAGGATGAAAACTTAAAATGCCAGGGCATACAGGCTATGGACCAACAGGTAAATTGGATCAATGTCGGTGTTTGTTGTTCTTCGTTTTCTCGGCAGCAGTTTGAATGGGAGGAGCGACAGCGAGGACCAGAGGCCCAACAGGAAGATATATTTAAAAGATATAAAAGCTTACCTTGTGTATAGGTGGAGTGCATACTGTGCAGGAGCGGACACGGGAATGCTGAGTAAGTGAGGCTTTATACTTGGGTGGTTGCTTTACCTGAAACATTACTCGGGTAGGGTCTTCCCAACTGTCCTTCTCCTCCTCTAACCAAAAAAAGGTTCTGTGCACCGGATTGGTAAGGTGACTAGTTTCTTTTTGTATTTTGGTTTTTCAGTAGCCTCATTGGGAATTTAGAATAGTGGGAATGGAGGTTAGGGCAGTTGAATGTTTCTCCTGCAGAATGTGGGAGGTAAGGGTCTCCACTAATGGCCCTGCTGACTGCATCTGTGGGAAGTGCACCCAACTCCAGCTCCTTGAAAACCACGTTAGGGAACTAGAGCTGGAAGTGGATGAACTTCGGATCATTCAGAACGCGGAAGGGATTATTGAGAGGAGTTACAGGGAGGTAGTCACTCCTCAGGTAAAAGAAGAATGTAGATGGGTTATCGACGGGGATGGAAAGGGAACTGGCAGGCAGTGCAGGGATCCCCTGTGGCCGTTCCCCTCAACAACAAGTACAATATTTTGGATACAGCTGGGGGGGTGACGACTTACCAGGGGTAAGCAATGGGACAGACTATTGCTCAGAAGGGAAGGGAGAAGAGGAGCAGAGGGATAGTCATTGGGGACTCCATAGTTCGGGGGACAGATAGGAGGTTCTGTGGGAACAAGAGAGACTCATGGTTGGTGTGTTGCCTCCCAGATGCCAGGGTTCATGGTGTCTCTGAGTGTGGTTTCGGGATCCTTGAGAGGGACGGGGAGCAGCTCCAAGTTGTGATCCACATAGGCACCAATGATATAGGTAGGAAGAGAGATGGGGATTTAAGGCAGCAATTCAAGGAGCTAGGGTGGAAGCTGAGAGCTAGAACAAACAGAGTTGTTATCTTTGATTTGTTGCCTGTGCCACATGCTAACGAAGCCAGGAATAGGGAGAGAGAGGAGTTGAACATTTGGCTATAGGGATGGTACAGGAGGAAGGGTTTTGGATTCCTGGATAATTGGGGCTCTTTCTGTGGTAGGAGGGACCTCTACAAACAGGATGGTCTTTACCTGGACCAGAAGGGTACCAATGTCCTGGGAGGGGGCAAAATTTGCTAATGCTTTTCGGGAGGGATTAAACTAATTCAGCAAGGGATGGGAACCGAATTTGTAGTTCGAGTATACAGGAGGTTGAGAGTAGTGATGAGGAAGTGTGTAAGGTATGAGCAGGTAGGGAAAGACTAAAGTTTAGGGTTGCTTGACAAAGGCTCAGCTAGCATGAAAATGTGTTGCTGGAAAAGCGCAGCAGGTCAGGCAGCATCTAGGGAACAGGAGAATCGACGTTTCAGGCATAAACCCTTCTTCAGGAAAGCCCTTCCTGAAGAAGGGCTTATGCCCGAAATGTCAATTCTCCTGTTCCCTAGATGCTGCCTGACCTGCTGCGCTTTTCCAGCAACACATTTTCAGCTCTGATCTCCAGCATCTGCAGACCTCAATTTCTCCTCAGCTAGCATGACTTTGACCAGCTAAGAATTTGCAGTAAACACTGAGGTGCTGGAGGCAAGGATAGTGGTTTAATGAGATGAAGAGCATCCATTGTGTAATGCCAGATGGCTTAATCTTTACTGTTGATGCTTGCTGATTGTAACGGTCACCCAACCAATACCGATGTTGCCTTATTTGGATGCTGCTCCCTGTAAGTAACGATATAATTCCTTAAGAATCTGCTGTTCGAGCGAAGACCAAGAACTCATGTCTTTGTGTACATGGGCGTCGTTCTCTCTCCAGGGCCTGGAATAAAGGCGAAGAAGGTAAAGCCACTCTGTGTCTCTGAGCTTTTGCTTCGACTGATACGGAAACAGGGTGACAGTGAACTAAGGTTTCAAGGTCTCAAGAAGGCACCGGAAAGCAAGAAGTTGCTTTTAAGTGTGTATATGTCAACGCCAGAAGCATCGGGAATAAGGTGGGTGAATTTACAGCATGGGTTGGTCCCTGGGATTTCGATGTTGAGGCCATTTCAGAGACATGGGTAGAGCAGGGACAGGAATGGTTATTGCAGGTTCCAGGATTTATATGTTTCAGTAAGAACAGGGAAAATGGTAAAAGAGGGGATGGTGTGGCATTGTTAGTCAAGGACAGTATTACAGATGCAGAAAGGACGTTTCCCTCTGCTATCCTTGAGGTAGTATGGGGTAGCATCAGAAACAGAAAAGGAGAGATTACCCTATTGGGAGTTTTTTATAGGCTTCCGAATAGTTCCAGAGATGTAGAGGATAGGATAGCAAAGATGATAGGATGGTCCTCATGAGGACTTTCCAAATATTGACTGGGAATACGATATTTCAAGTACTTTAGATGGGTCAGTTTTTGTATAATGTGTGGAGGAAGGTTTCCTGACACAGTATGTAGACAAGCCAACAAGGGACGAGGCCATATTAGATTTGGTACTTGGTAATGAACCAGGCCAGGTGTTAGATTTGGAGGTTAGATTACTTACAGTGTGGAAACAGGCCCTTTGGCCCAACAAGTCCACACAAACCTGCCGAAGCGCAACCCACCCAGACCCATTCCCCTACATTCATCCCTTCACCTAACACTATGGGCAATTTAGCATGGCCAATTCACCTAACCTGCACATTTTTGGATTGTGGGAGGAAACCGGAACATCCGGAGGAAACCCACACAGACACGGGGAGAATGTGCAAACTCCACACAGAGAGTCACCTGAGGCGGGAATTGAACCCGGGTCTCTGGCGCTGTGAGGCAGCAGTACTGAGCACTGTGGCACTGTCGGTGAGCACTTTGGTGATAGTGACCACAATTCAGTTATTTTTACTTTACTGATGGAAAGGGATAGGTATATACCGCGGGGCAAGAGTTATAACCGGGGGAAAGGCAATTACGATGCGATTAGGCAAGATTTAGGATGCATAGGATGGGGAAGGAAACTGCAGAGGATGGGCACAATTGAAATGTAGAGCTTATTCAAGGAATAGCTACTGCATGTCTTTGATAAGTATGTACTGGTCAGGCAGGGAGAAAGTTGATGAGCATGGGATCCGTGGTTTACTAAGTTTAATCTCTTGTCAAGAGAAAGAAGAAGGCCTATGTTAGGATGAAATGTGATGGCTCATTTAGGGCGCTTGAGAGTTACAAGTTGACCAGGAAAGACCTGAGGAGAAAGCTAAGAAGAGCCAAGGGGGGACATGAGAAGTTGTTAGATGGGTTCAAGGAAACCCCTAAGGCTTTCTATACGGATACTAGGAATAAAAAAATGTCTGGAGTAAGATTAAGGCTAATCAAGGATAGTAGAGGGAAGTTGTGCGTGGAGTCAGAGGAGGTAGAGGAAGTGCTAAATGAATATTTTTTGTCATTATTCACACTAGAAAAAGACAATGTGGTCGAGGAGAATACTGAGATACAGGCTACTAGACTAGATGGGATTGAGGTTCACAAGGAGGAGGTGTTAACAATTCTGGAAAGTGTGAAAATAGATAAGTCCCCTGAGCCAGGTGAGATTTATCCCAGGATTCTCTGGGAAGCCAGAGAGGAGATTGCAGAGCCTTTGGCTTTGATCTTTATGTCGTCATTGTCTACAGGAATAGTGCCAGAAGACTGGAGGATAGCAAATGTTGTTTCCTTGTTCAAGAAGGGGAGTAAAAACAACCCTGGAAATTATAGACCAGTGAGCCTTACTTGTGGGTAAAGTGTTGGAAAGGGTTATAAGTAGGCTTGCCAATTTTAAGGGCATTTAATAGTCATTGGATAGGCACATGGACGAGAATGGAATGGTGTAGGTTAGCTGGGCTTCAGATTGGTTTCACAGGTCAGCGCAACATCGAGGGCCAAAGGGCCTGTACTGTGCTGTAATCACAGAACCAATCACAGAACCTTCAGCCCAACTAGTCCACACCGACCCTTTGAAGAGTAACCCACCCAGACCCATTCCCCTACCCTATTATCCTAACCTGCACATTTTTGAATTGTGCAAGGAAACCAGAGCACCTGGAGGAAACCCACGCAGATATGGGAAGAACGTGCAAACTCCACACAGACAGTCACCCAAAGCTGGAATCGGACCTGGGTCCCTCACGCTGAGTCAGTAGTGCTAACCACTGAGCCACCGTGCTGCTAAAATGTTTAAAGGAGAGAGGCAATTATACAATAATTCAAGGAGAAGGAGAATCTGCGCTTTTCCAGCAACACATTTTTAAGCTCTAATCGCCAGCATCTGCAATCCTCACTTTCTCCTAATTATACAATATTACCAACTCCATGCTATGCTGCATCAGACAGCCCTGGTAGTGGGCCTGTCAAGAGGCTAGTAGAGAGAGAGATTTGAAATCAGGAGTGACAGTCACATTATTAGGAATTTGGAAGGGACACAATAACAGTGAGTAGGTGTGAGATGTCTCCAACCTGGAAGTCTTAGTTAAATACAGGATCACTGGACCACAATGTGGTACAGGAGGCCAATCGGGCCATCTGGACCTTTGTTGGAAGTGCACCTCAGGGACGTCAATCTCCCTGATTGCACTGAAAAGGTGACTGGGAATTTCTTGCCCTCTGCCCAGGTAGCTTCCATTTCATCAGGGAACGTTCTCTTTTATTCACCCATGAGCTGCCCTGGAGTGGGGAGGTTGGAGTGTGCAGTGGCAACACAGAAACAAGCCCCCTCTATTTTAAAAGTTTGAAATGAAAAGGAGAAAGCCTTGTTTTTATGTAGGGCTTTACACCACCAACAGACATCTCAGCTTGTTATCGTCAATAAAGCTGTTTTCGGAATGTAGTTACTGACACACCTGGAACCAAGCTGCGCACAGCAAGATTCCACAAGCAGCAATGTGACAGCGACCAGTTGAACCGTGCATTCTGATTGATGAATACTGGTTCGAGCACTGGGTGAGTTTCTGAATTAGCGTCATAGGATCTTTTATGCCCAGAGGAGCAGCCTCAGTTTAAAATTTGACCCAAAACAACAGCCCCTCTGACGATGGCACACTCCCCTCACTCTGCCCTAGTGGGCCAGTCCTAACTGACGGTCCTCAGATCTGAGTTGGGACCTGTACCGGGAACTCTGCAGCACAAAATGCTGCAAAAGGAGCTGGCACCCACTGAATATTCTCTACTGGTCAGCATAAACATGGTGGTCCTGAAGATCCATGATCAATGTGTCAGGAGGAGAAACTGAGGGGTCAGGGACCTGGATGGAAAATGTGATCAGTATCACCCGCCCACAGAGAGTTTGTCAGCTACTCAAGCTTTTCTCGATCTTTGTTACCAGCACTTCAGACTCAACAAACTTATTCGACCTCGATGTCTTCCGCCACCGGGCCCTTGCTGAAGATCTCAAACTCGTTTAAAGTCGCTGGAATTTGGCTGCCGAACACTGCGCATGCGTCCTTGCTGAAGGCGCCGGCAGGCACTGCACGTGCGTTCCTGGCCTGGTGGAGTTGCCTGGCACTGCGCATGCGTTCCTGGCGTGGTGCCTCTGCCAGGCATTGCGCATGCGGTACTGTCACGGATGCGCTGCCGGGATTGCGCATGCATTTTCGGCGTGGATGCCCTGCCGGGCACAGCGCATGCGTCTCGTGGTCGTGGCGCTGCCCGGCTCCCTCGGCCTGAGATGGCTCCGCAGCAACAAGTTCTCCAGGAAATTGCGTACGGCCCGCACCTGGCAGCTGGGGCCTGCTCAGCCACCCTTCGCACACTTGCAGCAGGTAGGACGCCTTGGACAGGAGGAGCACGCGGCCCCGCGTAGAGGTCCTGGAGAGGCCCTGCTGACAGGCGGCTGCTCGGTGCGCGGTTAGTCCGGGGCCAGACCCAGCGGGATGTACTTGACCGAGCACTGAGGGGGAGAAGGGAGGCCGAGGGACAGCCGCAGGAATGTAAGTGTGTACTGTCCGGAAGGGTTTGGGGGTGAAGAGGGGGCAGCGCCCAAAGCCCCCTATCACCCGGGGCGCGCCAGCCTCATGCCCGGGCTCCCCTAAAACCCGACTGCCGACCAGGCGGGTGACAACTCCTACCACTGTCCCCAACCTCCAAGCAGACCTTCAACCATCCCTCTTCCCTCCGCTTCCTTGTCCCTCTTCTCCTCTTACTATACATTTCCCTTTCCTTCCTTCCTTCTAAAAGGCAATTGATGAATTACCTCACAAAAGCGAGTTGGAAAATAACTGCACTTGGCCAGCTAACAGGAACACATTACGCATAAATAGGTCTTTTTCAGGTTGGCAGCTTGTAATGGGTGTCTAAGATTGTGCAACTGGAAAAGAACAGCAGGTCAGGCAGCATCCGAGGTGCAGGAGAATCGACCCTTCATCAGGAAGGGTTTATGCTTGAAACGTCGATTCTCCTGCACCCCGGATGCTGCCTGACCTGTGCTTTTCCAGCAACACACTCTTTGATTGTGATCTCCGGCATCTGCAGTCCTCGCTTTCCCCAGGCTGTAATGGGTGGTGTGCCACAGGGATCATGCTATGGCCTTAACTGTTCACAATTAATGTGAATGATTTGGAATGAAAGAATGGAAAGTATGTTTACCAAATTTGCTGATGATGGAAATTAGGTTGAAAAGTAAATTGTGATGTGGACATAACGAGGTGACAAAAAATAGGTTAAGTAAGTGGGGAAAGATGTCAAATGGAGTATAGTGTGAGAAACCATTTGTTTTGGCACAAATAAAAACAAAGCATGGTTTTTCAGTGGTCAGAGGACGCAGAGGGATCTGAGAGTTTTGCTTCCTAAAAGATAATTATGATGCGATTAGTCAGTATTTAGAATGCATAGGATGGGGAAGGAAACTGCAAGGGATGGGCACAATTGATATGTTGAACGTATTCAAGGCACTTGATAAGTATGTACCTGTCAGGCAGGGAGGAAGTGGTCGAGTGAGGGAGCCATGGTTTACGACAGAAGTTGAATCTCTTGTCAAGAGAAAGAAGGATGCTTACATTAGGATGAGATGCAAAGGCTCAATTAGGGCACTTGAGAGTTACAAGTTAGCCAGGAAAGACCTAGAGAGAGAGCTAAGAGTCAGGAGGGGACATGAGAAGTCGTTGGTGGATAGGATCAAGCAAAACCCTAAAACTTTCTATAGGTGTATATCAGGAACAAAAGAATGATGAGAGAAAGATTAGGGCCAAACAAGGATAGTTGTGGGAAGTTGTGCATGGAGTCCGAGGAGATAGGGAACATGCTAAATGAATACTTTTCGTCAGAATTCACACTGGAAAAAGACAATGTTATAGAGTCATACAGTCATAGATGTACAGCAGGTGTACGGAAACAGACCCTTTGGTCCAACGTGTCCGTGCTGACCTGATATCCCAACTCAATCTAGCCAACACCTGGTCCATATCCCTCCAAACCCCTCCTACTCATATACCCATCCAGATGCCTTTTAAATGTTGTAATTGTACCAGCCTCCACCATTTCCTCTGGCAGCTCATTCCGTACACGTACCACCTTCTGCGTGAAAAGGTTGCCCCTTATGTCTTTTTTTTTATCATTCCCTTCTCACCCTAAATCTCTTTAAGGTCACCCTTCAGTCTCCGATGCTTCAGGGAAAACAGCCCTAGCCAATTCAAACACTCCCGATAGCTTAAATCCTCCAACCCTGGCAAATCTTTGTAAATCTTTTCCAAACTCTTTCAAGTTTCACAACATCTTTTCTATAGCAGGGAGATCACATTACACACAGTATTCCAATAGTGGCCTAACCAATGTCCTGTACAGCTGCAACATGCCCTTCCAACTCCTGTACTCAATACTCTGACCAATAACGGAAAGCATACCAAATGTCGCCTTCACTATCCTATCTACCTGCGACGACACTTTCATGGAGCTATGAATCTGCACTCCAAGGACTCTTTGTTCAGCAACACTCCCTAGGACCTTACCATGAAGTGTATAAATCCTGCTAAGATTTGCTCTCTCAAAATGCAGCACCTCACATTTATCTAAATTAAACTCCATCTGTCACTTCTCAGCCCATTGGCCCATCTGATTAAGATCCCATTGTAATCTGAGATAACTTTGTTCGCTGTCCATTACACCTCCAATCTTATCGCAAATACTGACAAACAGGCTTCTAGACTAGATGGGGTTGACGTTCACAAGGAGGAGGTGTTAGCAATTCTGGAGATTGTGAAAATAGGTAAGACCTCTGGGCCAGTTGGGATTTATCCTAGGAATCTCTGGGAAGCCCGGGAGGAGATTGCAGAGCCTTTGGCTTTGATCTTTGTCGTCATTGTCTAGAGGAATAGTGCCAGAAGTCTGGAGGAGAGCAAATGTTGTCCCCTTACTCAAGAAGGGGAGTAAAGACAACCCTGGTAATTATGGATCTGTGAGCCTTACTTCAGTGTGGGTAAAGGTTATAAGAGATAGGATTTATAATCATCTCGAGGGGAACAAGTTGGTTTGGGATAGTCAACATGGTTTTGTGAAGGTAGGTCGTGCCTCACAAACCTTATTGAGATTGTGACTAAACAGGTGGGTGAGGGTAAAGCAGTTGATGTGGTGTATATGAATTTCAGTAAAACATTTGATAAGGTTCCCCACAGTAGGCTGTTGCACAAAATATGGAGGCATGGGATTGAGGGTGATTTAGTGGTCTACATCAGAAATTGGCTAGCTGAACAAAGACAGAGGGGGATGGTTGATAGGAATGTTCATCCTGGAGTTCTAGTTACTAAGTGGTGTACCGCAAGGATCTGTTTTGGGTCCACTGCTGTTTGTCATTTTGATAAATGACCTGGATGAGGGTGTAGAAGGATGGGTTAGTAAATTTGTGAATGACACCAAGGTTGGTGGAGTTGTGGATAGTGCTGAAGGTTGTTGCAGATTACAGAGGGACATAGATAAGCTGCAGAGCTGAGCTGAGAGTTAGCAAATGGAGTTCAATGCGGAAACATGTGAATTGATTCACTTTGGAAGGAGTAACAGAAATACAGAGTACCGGGCTGATGGTAAGATTTCGGCAGTGTAGATGAGCAGAGAGATCTTGTGTCCATGTACATAGATCCCAGATTAATAGGCTTATTAAGAGGGATTGAGTTTTGGAGCCATGTGGTCATGCTGCAGCTGTACAAAACTCTGGTGTGGCCGCACTTGGAGTATTGCATACAGTTCTGGTCACTGCATAATAGGAAGGATGTGTGAGGGTGCAGAGACGATTTACTAGAATGTTGCCCGGTATGGAGGGAAGGTCTTATGAGGAAAGGCTGAGGGACATGAGGCTATCTTCATTAGAAGAAGTTTGAGAGGTGACTTAATAGAGACATAAGATAATCAGAGGGTTAGATAGGGTGGACAGTGAGAGCCTTTTTCCAAGGATTGTGATGGCTAGCACGATGGGACATGGCTTCGAATTGAAGGGTGATAGATATAGGTCAGATGTCAGAGGTAATTTGTTTACTCCGAGTAGTAGGGGCATGAAATGCCTTGCCTGCAACAGTAATAGACTCGCCAACATTAAGGGCATTTAAATGGTCATTGGATAAACATATGGATGAAAATGGATAGTGTAGGATAGATAGGCTTCAGATTGTTGTGCCGTGGAACCATCGAGGGCCAAAGGACCTTTACTGCCCTGTTAATGTTCTATGTTCAAAAACTGAGAAGGCTATATCTGGGTATAGCAAGTAATCAGGCAAGCTAAATAGCATGCTATACTTTATTGCAAGTGATATTGAACACAGTAGTTGGGAGGTTTCAATTAAATAGGGCATTAGTGAGGCTACCTCTGGTGACCTGCTACAGTACTACGTACAGTATTTAAGGATCCGGTATAAATGCGTCAGAAGCAGTTCAGAAGATGCAGAAACATATGACTAAGGAGATGATACACAGAAGAGAGCCATTTGGCCCATCTTGTCCATGCTGACCTAAAGACTGTCCTTTCCAATCCAGACTACCTCACTTAATTTGATTCAGTGAGTTGACATCTATGCTTCACTGTCTTACAGACAGGAAGTATTTGAGATATGATAGGTTAAGTAAGTGTGCAAAGAGCTGTCAAATGGAGTATAGTGTGAGAAACCATCTCTTTACACGAATAAAAACAAAGCATAGTTTCGAAATGGTCAGAGGATGCACAGGGATCTGAGTGTTCTAGTTCATAAAACTGAAAAGGCTATATCTGGGTACAATATGTAATTAGCTTGTTTGGTATTCAAATTCTGAAGTGTGATTACTAAACACTTTATAACAACTTAAAAAATATCTGGAATGAAAACAAGGTGCAAAGGAAACTCGGCAGATCTGGCAGCATTCGTCCTTACCTTGAAATTATTCAGGCTCTGCTTCCTACATCTTTCAGGAAAAGCGTTCCAAATACTCATGACCCTCAGTGAAAATAAACTGTTTCACCTTTATTATGTCTTAATAGAGACATCCAGTTTCCCCAAGATGAAACATGCACTCCACATCTACCCTGTCAAAACTCGTGGTTAAATTTTCAATCATGCCACTTGCTCTTTTAAACTCGACTGAAACCTGTCTAACCTTCCCTCATTGGACAAACCATCCATTCCAGGAATTATAAAACAAAGAACTGCAGATGCTGGAGATCTGAAGCAAAATGAAAAATTCCTGGAGAAACACAGCAGGTCTGGCAGCATCTGTGAGAAGAATGTGGAGTTAACATTACAAGCCACCAGACTCAAACATTAAGAAGCAGAGTCTGAATAATTTCAAGTTAAGGATGGCAAGGGGATGAAAGATTGTTGAGGTTTAGGTGAAAATGTGAATTTGAGATGATACTGAGGTCAGCTTATTAAATGATAGTCCAGCTCAGGGGGCTGGATGGATTTGTGTTGGAAATTTCAATGTTCCATCTCTTCATTTGCCTGCCCTGCTGGCAGTCTCTCCCCTCTCCCCTCCTCCTCCACCCCCTCCTCCCACCCCTTCCCTCTGCAACCACCGTCCACCAACAGAACTCTCTTCTTTCTTCCCCCGCCTGCTCTGCTTCATTATTCCTTCCAGCCCTGTCCCTTTACATGTGCACTTAATAGTTCAGTTTGCTTTTTTTCAAAAAACCACAGTGTTCACCTGCATGAGTGTTTTAAGCCAGTGATTACTTTACCTTCATTAATATAGATGTGAAAATGTCAGGAGTCTGCAACTAAGTGCAGATGCTAGAAGTACACAGGTCTGTGGAAAGAATTGAGCAGGGTTTACATCTGACATGTTAGCCTGGCCTTTTTCTTTGGTAAGTGCTGATGACCTGTTTTCTCCTCTTGTTTGTTTCACAACTTTAATTTGATTTGATTTGATGAGACAGTTCTTTTCAAAGTGATGTTCTCGCATTGTCAACACTCAAATTGCATTCTTGTGTCAAGATGAAAATGAGGCACAGCACAATAATTGTATATCTCCTGAACTTATGATTTTGGATTCCAAGTCATAAAAGCATGGAAGAAGATCACTCAGTCTAGTCTCATTGAGTCCTTGCCAGCTCTCTGTAGAGTAATCAGTCAGTTTAGATCACCCAACCTATCCCTGTAGCCAGGCAAGTTTTTTCCCTTGAATGCCAACCACTATTTCATGAAAAATCATTGGTCGTCACCGTTTCCACTTCATCATGGACAAGTTCACAGTCATAACTATGCTGCTTTTAAACATTCTTCCTCATGCTGTCCTGTGTCTCTTGTCCAAAATGGCAAGGTGGCTCAGTGGTTAGAACTGATAGGCCTCACTGCAGCAACGACATGGGTTCGATTCCAGCTTTCAGGACTTTGCACATTTTCCTCATGTCTGCGAGCATTTCCTCCCACAGTCTGAAATTGTGTAGGTTAGGTGGATTAGCTATGCTAAATTGCCCATTGTGTCCAGTATTGTGCAGGCTGGATGGATTAGCCATGGGCAATGTAGTGTTAGAGGGGTAGGGTAGGATTTGGGTGAGATGCTGTTCAGAGTGTTGATGTGGACTTGATGGGCTGAATGGCCTGCTTCCAAATGGGTCCAATTCAGAAGACGACTCACTGGACCAGATATGTTTTCTCTCCACAGATGCTACCAGACCAGCTGTTTTTGTTGCTAATTTCCAGCATCTTCATTTCTTTGGGTTTTTTTTAAAACCTAATGTTTCTAACACACTTTCTAGCACTTAGAGTCATAGAGATGAACAGCATGGAAACATACCCTTCGGTCCAACCATTCCATGCTGACCAGATATCCCAGCCCAATTTACTCCCACCTGCCAGCACCCGGCCCATATTCCTCCAAACCCTTCCTATTCATATACCCATCCATTATGCCTCTTAAATGTTGCAATTGTACAAGCCTCCATCACTTCCTCTGGCAGCTCATTTCATACACGTACCACCCTCTGCGTGAAAAAGTTGCCCC
>NC_057745.1:35120667-35151949 GCF_004010195.1 Chiloscyllium plagiosum
ATCTACCTGCGACTCCACTTTCAAGGAGCTATGAACCTGCGCTCCAAGTTCTCTTTGTTCAGCAACACTCGGACCTTACCATTAAGTGTATACGTCTTGCTAAGATTTGCTTTCCCAAAATGCAGCACCTCTCATTTATCTGAATTAAACTCCACCTGCCACCTCTCAGTCCATTGGCCCATCTGGTCAGGATACTGTTGTAATCTGAGGTAACCTCCTTCGCTGCCCACTACACCTCCAATTTTGGTATCATCTGCAAACTTATTAACTGTACCTCTTATGCTCGCATCCAAATCATTTATATAAACAACGAAAAGTTGAGGACCCAGCACCGATCCTTGTGGCACTCCATTGGTCACAGGCCACCAGTCTGAAAAACAACCCTCCACCACCACCCTCTGTCTTCTACCTTTGAGCCAGTTGTGTATCCAAATGGCTAGTTCTCCCTGTCCACTTGGCCTGTAGCCCTGTCGGCCATGACACTCTACGTGTTCATCTCAATATTTAAATGCTATGAGGATTTCAGTTTTGACCACCCTTACTGGTTGCATTCCAGATTCTTACCATCCTCTGAGGGAAAATAAAATTGCTTGCATCCTCGCTAAACCTCCTGCTGCTAACCTTATCTATGCATATGATCATTGATTCTTCCACCAAGGGAAAACGTTTCTTCCTGTCTGTCCAATCTATGCTCTTCAATTTTACATGTTTCAATCATGCTGTCTGCACAACCACTCAGTCTCCTCTGCTCCAAGGAGAACAACTCCAATCCATCCAATCTGACTTCATGACTAAAATTCCCCAGCCCAGGCAACATCTTGGTACATCTGCTCTGCGCACAATCGCATGCCTCCAATAATATGGATTCCAGAACTGAACACAATACTCTAGCTGTGGCTTCACTCATGTTTTATACTGTTTAAAAATAATGTATGTTATGGACTAGGCCAGACCACTCAAGACGTCCCTAAGCAGGTAGCCCCAAACCATAACTTTGCAATTACCCGGAGTAAGATAGCAAGGTTGACTACTAGATTTTAAAACAGACAAAATGTGTTTCATTGTGTAACTTTGTGAATAACCAAGAACAGAATAAACAATCCCGATAGAACTCAACCTATCCATCTAGACTTAATTATGCTGTTCTGAATTTACTCATCATTCCCAATTAGCAAACTCCCTTTAAAAACCTGTATAAATGGACCACGTGCTTAAAGGTTAAAGTTGAAGGGCAGAAAGAGAGTGAGTTTCCACACAGCCCCCTGCTGAATTTCCAACCAGCTCAAGACTGAACTAAAACTGTTCAGCTCAGCTAGACATCTGACCACTCTCTTTTCATTATACCAATCACTTCTAAAAATATGACCACTTTGGCCTGAAGTCTCATCTGTTGACATATAAACAGAAGGCCTCTCAAAATCCTTTTCATCTCTGCACCAAACCAAACTGATTGGAGCCTGACCCGGTTTATTGCCCCTCTGAAAAAAAAAAGGACAGAGTCTCCTTGAGGCAAGGAAGTTTTTAGATAAAAAGGGACACAGAGCATTTCTGTGCAGAACAGGCGTTTCAGCCCTCAATGTTGCGCTGCCTTGTGGAACCAATCTGAAGCCCATTTAACCTACACTATTCCATTCTCGTCCATTTGCCTATCCAGTGACCATTTAAATGCCCGTAAAGTTGGTGAGTCTACTACTGTTGCAGGCAGTACGTTCCATGCCCCTACTATTCTCTGAGTAAAGAAACTACCTCTGACATCTGTCCTATATCTGTCACCCCTCAATGTGAAGTTACGCCCCCCTCATGCTAGCCATCACCAATCCTTGGAGAAAAGGCTCTCACTGTCCATCTGATCTAACCCTCTGATTATCTTATATATCTCACTTAAGTCACCTCTCAACCTTCTTCTCTCTAACAAAAACAGCCTCAAGTACCTCAGCCTTTCCTCATAAGACCTTCTCCATCTGATCTAACCTTCTGATTATCTTATATATCTCACTTAAGTCACCCCTCAACCTTCTCTCTAAAAAAAACAGCCTCAATACCTCAGCCTTTCCTCATAAGACCTTCCCTTCATACCAGGAAACATTCTAGTAAATCCCCTATGAATCCCTTCCAAAGCTTTCACATTCTTCCTGTAATGCGGTGACCAGAACTGCATGCAATACTCCAAGTGCGGCTGCACAAGAGCTACAGCTGCAGCGTGACCTCATGGTTCCAAAACTCGATCCCTCTACTAATAAAAGCTAACATATCGTATGCCTTATTAACAGTCCTATCAACCTGGGTGGCAACTTTGAGGGATGTAAGTACATGGACATTGAGATCTCTCTGCTCGTCTACACTACCAAGAATCTTACCATTAGCCCAGTACTCTGCAGTCCTGTTACTCCTTCTAAACTGAATCACCTCATACTTTTCTGCATTAAATTTCATTTGCCACCTCTCCGCTCAGATCTGCAGATTATCTCTGCCCCTCTGTAACCTGCAACATCCTTTGGCACAATCCACTACTGTACCAACCTTAGTATCATCCACAAATTTACTAACCCGTCTTTCTACATCCTCATCCAGGTTGTTTATAAAAATGATAAACAGCAGTGGACCCAAAACTGACCCTTGTGGTACGCCACTAGTAACTGAACTCCAGGATGAACATTTCCGATCAACCACCACCCTCTGTCGTCTTTCACCTGGCCAATTTCTGATGTAAACCGCTAAATCGCCCTCAATCCCATGGTAAGATAACCTCCCCGCTCTTACACTCTGAGCCTCAATTAATATGGGCAGGTTAATAGGAGGTCAAAAGTCTCACAGCCGACTGTGTCAACCAACAAATGCCAAGCTATACTAAACCTACTTTTGTATACTTGCTCCATAGCCTACTATGTCCTGGCATTTTCAGTGCTTGTCCAGATGTTTCTCAAATGTTTTGAATACCTGTTTCCATCAATCCTCTCAGGTAGCCCGTTTCATATTTTTAATGTCCTCTGGGTGAAAAAAGGTTTCCTTGGAATCTCTCCAAACCATGTACTCCTCATCTTAATTTTGTGCCCTCACGTCTTAAACACATCTACCTTGGGGAACAGATTCTTGCGATCTACCCAGTCTGTGCTTCTCAATTCTCATCATATCCCCGCAGCAATCTCCTCCACCCCTTGGAAAACAAACGCATCCTATCCGGTCTGTCCTCATAACTGAGACTTTTTATCCTCGGCAACATACTGGTGAATCACTTTTGCGTAGTCTTTTGTGGAATCACGTCTTCTGATAGCATGGCAACCAGAGTTGCACACAGTATTCCTTCTGTGTCCAAACTAATGTTGATAAAGTTGTCACAAGACTTCCTTGCTTGTACACTTTATGCCCCAGTTAATAAAGGCAAGCATCCTGTATGCCTTCTTTACTACTCTGTCTACTTGCGCTGAAGTGTTGAGAGATCTATGGACTTGTACACAAACGTCCCTTTGTTTCTCAGAATGTTAATTGTGTATGTCTTTCCCTATATTAACCTTCCAAAATGCATCACCTTGCATTTATCAGGATTAAAATTCATCTGCCATTGCTCTACTTAATTTAGCAGCTGATCATTATCAGAATATCTGAGATTATCATCTTCACTAGCAACAACAGCAATTGTGTCATTTGCAAACTTAGTAATTATAGAGGAACCTCAATTATCCGAATGAGATGGACGGGCACTATCTCATTCAGATAATTGATTATTCGGTTAATTCATTCAATGCCTTACCTCTGGGGCTCAGAGTTTTCTGTTAAGTCCACTCCCTATTCAGGAGACCAGGCGCTAGCACACCGTGCGTGAGCCTCTGCCCCCCACCTGCCTCCCAACCCTGTCCAACACCACCCTCCACCTGCCCCCACACCCTGTCAGCCCCCACCCCGTCCACTCCCCCACTCCCGTCAGCCCCCCCTCTCCCTCCAAGGCTGCTGGTATGGACACCAACAGTAAGACTGCTGCTGCCTTTGTGGGGTAAGTCTCCAAACAGCACAGACAGACAGACACAGACTGACAGCCCCACGCACAACTTTTTACAGCAACCTTTTGTCAAGTTCCACCTCTGCCCTGTACAGGATAATGTTAGAGAGAATATCTGGGAAGCGGGGTTTAGGGTTCACTCCTGTGTCAAACTCCAGTGTGAGTGTGGGGAGAGGGAGAGAAGGTGGGCAGTCAGTCATTTGAAGACGGTGCCTGGGCTCCCATGTCCAGGACTGTTCTCGGTAGCATTTCAGTAAGCAGAGATCGTTTTTAATCATTGTAAACAAAAGACATGATCAGGGTTGAAAAAGCTCTTTGATGTAATGTTTCTATCGGGACCTCGAGATCTCCTTTGGATAATCCGATTTTTGGATAATTGATATTCAGATAGTCGAGTTTCCTCTATATACCTTCTACATTCACATGCAGAGTAGGTGAAGCCTAATTGTATTATTGGTGGACTGTTAATCCAGAGACCCAGGCAATGTTCTGCGGGACCTAGGTTCAAATCCTGCCATGGCAGATAGTGGAAGTTGAATTCAATTAAAAAAAATCTGGAATTAGGAATCTAACGCTGACTACGAATCCATTGTCAATTGTCAGGAAAAACCCATCTGGATCACGAATGTCCTTGCTCGAAGGAAATGGCCATCATTACCTGGTCTGGCCGACAAGTGACGCCAGATTCGCAGCGGTGTACTTGACTCGTAACTGCCCTCAGGCCAGATAGGGATAGGTCATAAATGCTAGCCTAGCCAGTGATGCCCATGTCCCTAGAATGAATTTTTTAAAAATGTCATTAATATACATAACAAACTGCAAGGCTTCCAGCACCAAGCCTGTGCTACACTGCTGGTCACAGACTTACAATCAAAAAGCAGCCCTCCATCATTGTGGAGAGGGTGCACGCTAGGAAATTGTTTCAGTTAGGTGAGGAGACTAGGATCTGTGGACACAGTCTTAGAATTAGAGGGGGTAAATTCAGAACAGAAATGCGGAGACATTTCTTCAGCCAGAGAGTGGTGGGCCTGTGAAATTCATTGCCGCGGAGTGCAGTGGAGGTTGGGACGCTAAATGTCTTCAAGGCAGAAATTGATAAATTCTTGATGTCACAAGGAATTCAGGGCTCCGGGGAGAATGCGGGTAAGTGGAGTTGAAATGCCCATCAGCCATGATTGAATGGCAGAGTGGACTCGATGGGCCGAATGGCCTTACTTCCGCTCCTATGTCTTATGGTCTTATGATCTTATTGTCTTTTTCCTCCTATTTGCAAGCCAATTTTGTATCCAGTCTGCAAACTTGCTTGGATCCTGTGGGCTCTTACCTTTTGGGCTAGACTTCAATGTGGCACCTTGTCAAAGAACTTACTGAAGTCCATGTAACCCACATCAACTGCACTTTCCTCAACAATATATTTAGTCACCTTTCTAAAAGACACAATTAAATTAATCAGACAGGATCTCCCGACAAAATAAAATCTGCTAACTATCCCTGATCACTCCAAGCCTAACCAAATGTTGATTAATCCTGTCCCTCAGAACATTCTCCTATAATTTTCCCACTACTGACTTCAGACTTCAGGTCTACCCCTGTTGCTCTTCTGGTGAAAAAGAACCACGTTAACTATCCTCCAATCATCTGGTAGTTCACTTGTGGTTCGCAAAGCATTAAATATCTCCACCAGAGCCCAAACAATCTCCTTCCTCACCTCCCAAAGCAGCTTGGGATACGTTCATCAAGAATTAAGGATTTATGCACTTTTATGCCCAACAGAACACCCATGGGATCTCCAATATCAGGGTTCTTAGCAGAGGCAGTATTGCAGAGACTCGAACAAACAGCTCTGCCAACCATCCAACACAAACTTTGGCTCCACGACATGGATGACACCTTTGTCATCACTAAACGAAACAAATCGGAGGAAACCTTCAAGACTATCAATAATACCCTTACTGGCATAAAATTCACTAAAGAGGAGGAAAACGACAACCAATTGCCATTTCTAGATGTCGCAATAGAGCCAACAGCGAATGGGGAACTTCAAACCTGCATCTACAGGAAAACAACATATATGGACCAAATACTGAACTACAGAAGCAATTACCCCAACACCCACAAACGAAACTGCATTAAACATTACTTCAATGAGCCAACACACAGTAGCACAGAGGAACTATGCAGAGCAGAGGAAAATCACCTATACAGTGTATTCAAAAAGAACGGATACCAAATGAGCGCAGACTACTGATTTCTCAGCAACAAACCCAAACAAGCAGACAAAACATGTCCAAAAACCCTAACCACTCTCCCCTACATCAAAGACATCTCAGAACTGACTGACAGACTATTCAGATCTGTTGGCATCATGGTAGCCCACAAACCCACCAACACACTAAAACAGCAGCTAATGAACTTTAAAGAATCTGTGCAAACAACAAGCAAAACTAATGTCATTTACCGTGCTAGAACTGTAACAAACACTACATTGGACAAACAGGCAGAAAACTAGCCACCAGGATACATGAACATCAACTAGCCACAAAAAGACATGACCCGATCTCAATAGTATCCGTACATACGGATAAGGATGGACACCACTTCAACTGTGACAACATGCCGATTCTATGACAAACCAAACAGAGACACGCACAAAAATTCCTCAAAGCATGGTATTCCAACCGGAACTCTATCAACAAACACATTGACTTGGATCCCATTTACCATCCCTGAGAAAAAGAACAGGAACTTACATCACCACAGGAAATGACATCACCAACCCAAGGAAACCTCGCACATAAAATAGAAAGCAGGTCATACCACCAGTGCTTCATCTGGAGGCTACTGATGTTACCTAGTATGGTGACTAAACATCTGAAAACGAACCTTTCAGCTCAGCAAACAAACCTACATCCAGAACCTCAACCTGAGCTAGAAATCTTCTCAAAACTTGCTAATATTAATGTAAAAACAAAATGTGCCCTATTACATTGCCCACAAAACACATTGAATTATGATTCTAATTCAAATAAGGCAAAACAATTACTTTGATATTTTTCTGAACCAGTATTTTAACAAACCAAAATATTTAAATATCAAACATTTGCAGTACGGCACAATTTATATTGAAACTTTCTTTTTCGGGCCACTTATTAATACAACCTAAATTTCAGCGTTTCCTGTGTTTTTTTTGTATCCTCTGGTCAGAATTCTTCTCATTTTAATATGGGGGTGAAACCGCAGCACAAATGAGACCCGGTGATAATCCATGACATGGAAAGCGAGGAGTCAAAAAGATGGAGGAGGTAGCCCCAAAAGATCCACACTGGATTCAGACAAAAATACATCACGTCCACAGATTGCCAATCAACCACCACAGAACAGAAAAAAAAAATTCAAGCATTGGTCCAAGATTCCCAAAGCTCCATGAACCCCATAGCGCCTGGCATGCGTGCACATAGATCACTAAAGCATCCTCACCTCCCTGGAAACAAGAGCGAGGAACGCCACCCCACCACTCAATGAGGCTGCGAAGGAAAGAAAGACCAGTCGCACCCTCCAGACAAAATCGCACCTACAAAAAGGAAAAACCTGAACAGGGAACCACAAATGCTGTAGCCCAAGCCACCCACATCCCCAGATGAAAGACTCACCAAATCGAGTCCACAGCCCAGAAACTGAGACTCCCACAGCAAACACCTGGACAAGTGGAAGTCAATGTATTTCACTGTTTGGATCATTGCAGACTGGCTCCATTTTCTCTCCCTTTTCCCAGTGATGTCATATTGTCCTAAAAGTGCTTCTAAGGGGAGGTGTGGGGGGATAAAGGCAATAACTTTAACAGGTACCAAACTTTGTTTAGATGTTTTTCTTTGAAGTTCCTGACTCTGACATTTTTTTTGCTCTGGAGCCTCAAACCTTGTGTGTGTAGTCTCCACACCCACTTCAGGGTCCTGACCTTCGTGTAGGGGTTCTCCCCTCTTAACAACTGGTGTAAGGCAGGGTGGTTGAGACAGATTCAGTTATTATATTTTATATTTTGCACTATGCTCTGGAATCTCAAACCTCACCATTATTCTATCAGTTGTAAAATAGTGATGGAAAAGAATAGACCCGATCTAAAAGTTCAAGTTCTAAATTGGAGAAAGGCCAATTTTGACCATATTAGGCAAGATCTTTCAAATGTCGATTGAGGGCAGATGTTCACAGGTAAAGGGATTTATACAAAATCTTTATATCACAGTCAGTAATGTCCACAAGACAACCCCTAGTCACATGCCACTCAAGACACAATGCAGTGACCTAATCATCTCCGGAAAATGGGAAGCCATCAAAAATGAGATAACGAGAGTCCAGAGACAGTATATTCCTGTTCGGGTGAAAGCAAGGCATAGGGGATGCTGGAAGACGAGAGAAATTGAGGTTTTGGTTAAGAAAAAGAAGGAAGCATATGTCAGGTGTAGACAGGAGAAATCGAGTCTAGATTAAAGTGGTGCTGGAAAAGCACAGCAGGTCAGGCAGCATCTGAGCAGCAGGAAAATCGAAGTTTCGGACAAAAGCCCTTCTTTCGAAGCGTATAAAGGCAGTAGGAGTATACTTGAGGGAAATCAAGAAGGCAGAAAGGGGACATGAGATCGCTTTGGCAAACAGAGTTAAGGAGAGTCCAAAGGGATTTTTATAAATACATTAAGGACAAAAAGATAACTAGGGAGAGAATTCAGCAAGGCAGCCTATGTGTAGAACCATAGGAGATGGGGGAGATATTAAATAAGTATTTTGCATCAGTGTTTACTGTGAAGAAGGACATAGAAGATATAGACTGTGGGGAAATGGATGGTGACATCTTGAAAAATGTCCATATTAAAGAGGAGGTGGTGCTGGATGTCTTAAAACGCATAAAAGCAGATAAATCCCCAGGACCTGATCACTTCTACTCTAGAACTCTGGGAAGCTAAGCAAGTGATTGCTGGGCCCTTTTTTGAGATACGTGTAGCATCGATAGTCACAGGTGAGGTGCCAGAAGACTGGAGATTGGCTAACGTGCCACTATTTAAGAAAGGTGGTAAAGAAAAGCCAGAGAATTATAGACCTGACATTAATGGTGGGCAAGTTGTTGGATGGAATCACGAGGGATAGGACTTAAGTGTATTTGGAAAGACAAGGACTGATTAGAGAGTCAGCATGGCTTTGTGCATGGGAAGTAATGTCTCACGAACATGATTAAGGTTTTTGAAGAAGTAAGAAAGAGGATTGATGAGGGCAGAGCGGTAGATGTGATCTATATGGACTTCAGTAAGGTGTTCGACAAGGTTCCTCATGGGAGACTGGCTAGCAAGTTTAGATCTCATAGGATACAGGGAGCACTAGCCATTTTGATACAGAAGTGGCTCGAAGGTCGAAGACAAAGGGTCATGATGAAGGGTTGCTTTTTAGACTGGAGGCCTGTGAAATACTGTGCCACAAGGATCGGTGCTGGGTCCACTGCTTCTCATCATTTATATACATTATTTGGATGTGAATATAGGAGGTATAGTTCGTAAGTTGGCAGATGACACCAAAATTGGAGGTGTGGTGGACAGCAAAGAAGTTTACCTCGGAGTACAATGGGATCTTGAACAGATGGCCCAATGGGCTGAGGAGTGGCAGATGGAGTTCAGTTTAGATAAATACGAGGTGCTGCATTTTGGAAAGGCACATCAGAGCAGGACTTCTACACTTAATGGTAAGGTCCTGGGGGAGTGTTGTTGAACAACGAGACCTTGGAGTGCAGATTCATAGTTCCTTGAAAGTGGAGTTGCAGGTAGATAGGATAGTGATGGAGGTGTTGGTATGCTTTCCTTTATTGGACAAAGCATTGAGCATAAGAGTTGAGAGGTCATGTTGCATCTGTATAGGACATTGGTTAGGCCACTTTTGGAATATTGGGTCCAATTCTCGTCTCCCTGCTATCGGAAGAATGTTATGAAACTTGAAAGGGTTCAGAAAAGATTTACAAGAATATTGCCAGGGTTGGAGGATGTGATCTACAGGAAGAGGCTGAAATAGATTAGATTAGATTTCCTACAGTATGGAAACAGGCCGTTCGGCCCAACAAGTCCACACCAACCCTCTCGAGTTAACCCACCCAAACCCATTCGACCTTGACTAATGCACCTACCGCTATGGACAATTTAGCTTGGCCAATACACCTGACCTGCACATCTTTGGATTGTGGGAGGAAACCGGAGCAAACCCACACAGACACGGGTAGATTGTGCAAACTCAATACAGACAGTCGCCGGAGGTGGGAATCAAACCCAGGTCCCTGGCGCTGTGAGGCAGCAGTGCTAATCACTGAGCCACCATGCTGCTCATATGCTGGGGCTGTTTTCCCCGGTGCATTGTAAGCTGAGGGGTGACCTTGTAGAGGATTATAAAATCATGAGGGACATGGATAGAGTAAATAGACATGGCCTTTTCCATGGAGTGGCAGATTGAAGATCTAGGGGGCGTAGGTTTAGGGTGAGAAGGGAATGATTTAAAAGGGACCCAAGGGGCAACTTTTTCACATAGAGAGTGGTGCCTGTGTGGAATGAGTTGTCAGAGGAAGTGGTGGAGGCTGGTACAATTACAATATTTAAAAGGCATCTGGATGGGTATATGAATAGGCAGGATTTAGAGGGATATGGGCCAAGTGCTGGCAAATGAGACTAGATTAGGTTAGCATATTTGGTCAACATGAAAAAAGGGTCAGTTTCAATGCTGTATATCTCTATGACTATGATTCTAAAAGACTCCCACTTTCCAAATGGACTTAGCTGTAAGTAGCTGCTCCAAGTCAATATTTGCCAGATCCTGTCTAATGAAATGAAAATTGCTGTTGCCCCAGTTTAGACACATTCTATGCTCTATCCTTATTCCTTTCCATAATGACTTTGAAACTTAGCGTTACGGTCACTGACCTCAAAATGTGCGTCCACTGCAACTTCAGCGCTTGACCGGCTCTTTCCCTCTGATTAGGTTTAGCACTGTCCTACATACTGGCACTAAAGGCTCTCTTGGGTGCACTTTAAAAAGTCAATTCCGTCTAATCCTTTTAAATGAAGGTGGTCCCAATTAGTGTCCGCAAATTTGAAATTCCCTGCTTTTGTAACCTTATTCCTTTCACCCTATCTGTGATTTGCATCCATATCTCCTCTATTTCCGACTGACTATTGGGAGGCCTGTAGTATAATCCCAAAACATGATCACTCTTTCATTTCTAAACTCTACTCAGCCTCATTTGAAGAACCTTCCAAGACATCCTCCCTCATTACTCGTGGGCGGCACGGTGGCACAGCAGTTAGCACTGCTGCCTCACAGCGCCAGAGACGGAGGTTCAATTCCCGCCTCAGACACTGACTGTGTGGCGTTTGCACGTTCTCCCCGTGTCTGCGTGGGTTTCCTCCGGGTGCTCCAGTTTCCTCCCACAGTCCAAAGATGTGCAGGTTAGGTGAATTGGCCATGCTAAATTGCCCGTAGTGTTAGGTAAGGGGTAAATGTAGGGGTATGGGTGGGTTGCGCTTCGGCGGGTCAGTGTGGACATGTTGGGCCGAAGGGCCTGTTTCCACACTGTAAGTAATCTAAATCTTAATCTAATCTACTGCAGCAATGGGTTCCTTTATCAATAATGCAATGCCCCTACCCCCATCACATGTGAAAATTCTGTACCCTGGAATATCCTATCCCTTTCTCAACCATGTCTCAATGACAGCAATATTATCATACCTCTGTGCTTTAATTTGTACCTTCAACTTATTTCCTTATTTATCACTTCCTTGCATTTAAACAAATACCTTTCAACATGGTAAACTCCCTTGTGCCTTAACTGGCTTACTATTTCTGTGCTGTTTTGACTTCCTTGTTGTCACTTCTAATTTTGGCCATTCCTCTCCCCCTGTTGATACTTGTGTCTGGATACCACCCCATTACCAAGTTCATTTAAACCCTCCCCAACACCACTAGCAAATCTTCCTGCTGTTCCGTTCGAAATCAAGTACAAACCTGTCTGCCTTGGACAAGTCCTGTTGCCTCCAAAAGCAATCCAAATTTCTCTGAAAGGCCTTCCCTCCTGCACCATCTCGCGAGTCATGCATTCATTTGGACTAATATTCTATTTTTATACTCTTAGCATGTGGCACTGGAAGCAATCCTGGGATTGCTACTTTTTAGATTCTGTTCTTTAACCTACTGCCTAACTTCCTAAGTTCTGCTTGCAGGACCTCATCCCTTTTTCTGTCGATGTTGTTGCTACAATCTGTCTGTGTGCCCTCCCGTCTTCAGAATGTCCTGCAGTCATTCAGTAACATTGCTGGATCAGAGAGGCAACATAACATCCTGGAGTCTCTTTTGCAGCTGCAGAGACGCTTGTCAGTTCTCCGTGTCATTGCATCCTCATCACTATAGCCCTGCCATTCTTGGTCTTTCCTTCTTGTGCAGCAGAACCAGCCATGGTGCATGAAGTTGACCTCCAACTGTTTTCCCGTGCACAGTCATCTCCCCCAACAGTATCCAAAATGGTATATCTGTTAGAAAGGAAGGTGGCCACAAGGGAGTCCTGCAGTACCTCCTTTCCACTGCTCTGCCTGATGGTCACCATCCCCTTTCTACATGTTGAGCCTTCACTAAATGTGCTATCAACGACATGCTCAGCATCGCAGATGTTCCACAGTGAATTCACCCAATCCACAAAATGTAGTTAGCCAGTAACTGGAGCTATACACATCCTGCACACGTCACCAGGGGGAACTGAAGCTTTCATGATTTCATAGCATAGGACGAGCATATCACAGGTGCAAGCTCTGCTGTCATCCACGTCCTTAAACTCCTAAATTGCTCCATTTTTGAAAACAATTGTGTTTTTGTAGGAATACTATTAATTTTCTTATGTTAAATGTACCTTCCCTTACCCTGCTTTGCTTACAGTACTACTTTATTATATTGGCCCTGGTCTTCATTTATTTCTGTTGTTTCTCAGTTAACCCTCTTCTTTAAAAAAAATACACTGCTTAAAACCCTGAATCGATCAACTCATCACTGTTGATTTCCCAACCAGCAGAGCCCTAAAGTAGCAGCTGTTAAACTTGGACTCCCCTCCCAGTGTTCAGTTGAAGCTAAAGAATATAGCCTTACAAATGCTTCGAGGACAGATAAATCACCAGGAGCAGATGAATTGTACTTGAGGCTGTTAAAGGAAACCAGGGAGACATTAGCAGATGTTCAGGATCATTTTCCAATCCTCACATAGCAGCAAGGTACCAAAGAACGGGATGCCTATGAATGCCATTAAACAACGGTGTGAGGAATAGGCAAAATAATTAGTCTGACCTTTGAGGGCAAATTGCTAGCATTAACGTTGGGAAATAGGATCAACGTTATTTGGAAATGCATGGATTAATTAGGGACCATCAGCATGGTTTTGTTAATGAAAAGTCATATCTTAGTAAATTAAATTTTTTTAAAAAGTACCAAGGATGATTGATGAGGGCAGTGTTGTAGATGTTGCTGTCCATGAATTTTAGTGAAGCATTTGACAAGGTGCTACATGTCTGACTGGTTACAAAAATAAAATCCATGGGATATGGGGAATATGGCGTATTGAATTCAAAATTGGCTCAGTGACAAGAAATAAAAGGAAATATGAGTCTTTTTGTGAATGCAAAGTGTTTTATAATGAGTTATTATAAGGCTCTGTTGGGTCCTTGCTTGTTTGTTATGAATGATTTCGACTTAAATATGGTTGGCATGATTTTGAAATTTGCAGACAACACAAAAGTTGACTGGACAATTGATACTGTTGACTCCAGGATGTTCACAATAGTTTGGCTGAGTGGATATAAAAGAGGCAGATGGAATTCAATTTGAAGAATGCAAGGTTATGCATTTGGAATGGGCAAACAAAACAATGGAATGCAAAACAAATGGGAGAGTAACGAGAGTTAGAGGTGATACAACGGAAAAATCCAAATGCTTTTGCAGGAAATGTGTTCCATGGTGTCAGCATACGAGCAGAAGTTCGGGCACCTGTTTCTGTGTCATCAGCAGGAAAAGTTTGTTCAGAAAAGTTGGATGTGGCAGAGGACGTGAGAGACCTTGGAGTACATGTCTACAAGTCTTTGAAGGTGACAGGCTAAATACATAAGGTGGTAAAGAAGGTAGATGTGCTGCTTCCTTTCATTGAGCAAGATATTGAATGCAAAAGTAGGCATGTATTTTTAGAATTGTACAAGATGTTGGTAAAGGCACAACAGGAAACTAGTGTGTAGTTCTAGTCACTATATTAAAGGAAGGACATAATTACTGTAAAGAGATTACATGTAAAATTTAAAAGCCTGCTGCTCGAACTTGAAATTTTCAGCAAATGAAGCATTGGATAGGCTCGAGTTGTTTTCATTAGAGCACAGGAAGCTGAGGGAGTGACAATTGAGGTGTACAAAATAATAAGCGGTTTCCTATACCAGAGAGATCAGTCACAGGTGGCACACCATGAGGTAGTATTCAGAAGAAAGGGGACATGACAAAACACTTCTTCCCCCAGAAGGTAGTTGGTATCTGGAATTTGCTGCCCAGTTTGGCGGTTGAGTCCAGAAACCCACAACTTCTTTAAGAGGACTCTGGATCTGGATCTGGATCTGAAGTGCTGCAAACTGCATGGCTGCAGACCAGCTGCTGGAAAATGCACAGCCAGTTTTTTTAGCTGATGCATGATGGGCTGAATATACTGTAATCTTTCTATGATTTCCGTAATGAAAACAGCTTTTCTTTGTCTATCTTATCAAAACCTATCATAATCTTGTCACCTCTATCAAACCTCCCCTCCATATCCTTTGCTGCAAAGTGAACAACCTCAATCCAACCTTGTAGATAATATCCCCCATCTCTGAAGTCTGTGTAGTAGGTTCTGTGCCCTCTCAAGGACATTTGCATCCTTCCTAAACTCCGGTGACCAGACTTTGCAGTACTTTAACAGTCTAGTTATGCCACAACTAAATATTCATTAAAACATTCTGCTTTTGTACTTAATGTATCTGTTCATTTGCTATCGACTCTCTCAAAGTGTCTTGTCACCTTTGAAGGTTGTGAGTCCCCAGGTTTTTCTGATTCTGTGACGTTCCTTAGAACTCTCATTCAGGCTGTCCTCATTCCCACTGTCAAAATGTATCACTTTGCACTGCATTAAATTGTTTCTGCCACTTGTCTGTCCATTCTGTTAGCTTATATCCTTTATAGTCAACAGTATCAGTTGTTTGCCACATATCAAAAGTTGACATTTATTATTGGAAACTGTACTGTCTTTCAGTATTCAAGTGATTAATATAAATGAAGAAAGGTGGTGGTCCAAGCACTGGTCTTTGGGAACGCTAGTCATGGGTAACTTTAATCTTGTAGTTTGGGATAACCAGGTTAGCAGAGGAAGCCCCAAAGACGAGTCTGTATACAGTGTCTGAGATTGTTCTAGGGAACATTGTGTTGCCATTCCAGCCTGAGATCAGGCTATTTTGGATTTGGTGGAGATAAAATGAGACAGATTTAGTGCATACATAATGTCATAGTAGAAGATCCTTTAGGAAGCAGTGACCATAATATAGTAGAATTTAGTATACAGTTCAAGAAAACAAATTGATTTGGAATTATTTGTGCTAACCTTAAATAAGGGTATCTACAAAGGAATGAGGGCACATTGGGCTGGTGTGAAATGGGAAAGGATTTGAGCAGCAAAGACGGTTGAGCAAAATGGCAGATATTTAAGAAAGTGGCTCACAGAAAAGTACAGCACAAGAACAGGCCCTTCAGCCCACCAAGCCTGCACTGATACATTTTTAAATCTAAAACCTCTTGCTTGCACGTCGTCCCAATACCTTGCTTCCCTCCCTAATTGTGTATCTGTCAAGATGCCTCTTAAATGTTGCTGTTGTAGGTTGGACCTAATTGAGTTGCTGTGACTATATTAAAGAGAGCATTCTGGTTCAGGTGTATGGCTCCCAGTATTAAAGTTTCTCTTAAAAGTTGTCCAAAGAACTGGATTATTTTACTTCGTGAAATGATGTACAGAATTGTCAGGTACCAGAATCTTAAGTACAACCAAACAGTCTTTGGGTTCTTTAGGTTTGGCTTGAAGGAGAAAAGTTTGAATAGTTTCAACACTAAAGATGCCAGTGCCTGTTGTGCCCATGTAGCAACAGCAACTCAGCTAATTCCCTGCACCTGCCTTTTCCCAATAACCTTGGGAATCTTTTTTCTTTAGATAACTGTTCAATTCCCTTTAGAAAGAGCCAATTGAATCTGCCTCTACCACACTGTCAGGCTGTGCAACCCAGATCCTAAGCACTTGCTGTGCTTAAAAGAAAGTCTTCCCTCCTGTTGACTTTATTTCTTATTTAAATTGCTGTCCTCTGGTTCTCAATCCTTCTACAGCTTCTTCTCTGTTATCTGCAAATGCCACAGGTTTTAAATACCTCCATCACATTTCCTTCCACCTGTGATTCTTGAAAGAGAGCAGCTCCAGCTTCTCCAATCTAGCCATATAACTGTCATCCATCAACCGTGGAACCATTCTCATAAATCATTTCTGCATCCTTTGTAATGCCTTCACGTTTTTCCTAAAATGTGATGTCTGGAATTCGACACTCCATTGATTCCACACACTAGTCTATAAAGGCGCTTCAGCATAAGTATGATGAATCTGTGGAATTCATTGTTGCAGAAGGCTGTGGGTGCCAAGCAATTGAGTATATCTAAGACAGGTTTTTGATTAGTGAGGAGATTAAAGTTTATGGAGAATGTCTAGAAGAATGGGATTGAAAAACATATCAGCCTTGATTGAATGGCAGAGCAGACTTGATAGACTAATTCCTCTCCTATGTCTTATGGTATAGTCCAATGAGAAAACTACAATCCTAGGAAAGGGATATGCCAACCATGTTTAATCAAGGAAATTAAAGCTAACATCAAATTGAAAGAAAAACATATAATGTGGCAAAGATTAATGGTAATCCAAAAGTTGCAGAACTTTTTAAAATGAACCCAAGACAACGCAAAACAAAAGATAACCTTTGAGGGTAAACCTGCAAGTAATATCAAGACGGAAAACAAGAGTTTCTGTAAATATACAAAAAGGAAGAGAGGCCAGAATTATCAAAGGATATTTTGGGAACGAAGCTGGGAAACAATGATGAACAAGGGAATGGCAGAGGAATGGAATAAATATAAGACACAGAAAACATTACACAATTATTAAATGGCCGAGGAAATAAATACAATATCACTGGAAAAAAGTTGCCAGGGAAACTAAGGGAGGGCTAAAGTCTCCTAGAGCTGATGGAATGCATCCAAGCTTATTAACAAAAGTAGCTATAGATGTAGTGGATGCACTGGTAGTAATCTTCCAAAAATCATTTCGTTAGGAGATTTCTAGAACCTAATACTTTTCTTTAAAAAGCGAAGGAGACAAAATAAAAGTAACTATAGACGAATTCTGAGTCTGGGATTGGGAAATGTTGGTAGTATTATTTTTAAAAAAAAAGTGACAGCAGGTCATTTAGAAATCTAATGTGATAAAACAGAGTCAGTATGGCTCCACAAAAGGGCAATTATGCTTGATGAAGTAACGTGCAGGATAAATGGAAGGGAATCAGTAGATGAGACAAAAATAGGGGAGAAGGCAAGCGATGAGGCAAATACAGAAGGCCATAGAGGAATAAAGACAAGTTAAATAAATGAGCAAAAATTTGATAAATAAGATCTAAGTGGAGAGTGACTGCAGAAAGCTGGAAGACCATAAATAGGAGTAAGTTGTTCAGCCCCTTGAGCCTGCTCCATCATTCAATAAGGTCATGTCCGATCCAACACTTCGAGCATCCACTTTTCTGCCCTTTCCCCATGATCCTTGATTTCCCTACTGATCAAGAATCTATCAATCTCAGCCTTAAATAGACACACAGACTCTCCCCTCACAGTACTCTGGTGTTCCAAAGACCCTCCACACCCGAAGAGAAGAAATTCTTCCTCATCTCAATCTTAAATTAGTGCCCCTTTATTCTGACATTATGCTGTCAGGTCTTAAATTCTCCCATGAGGGGAAACATCCTCTCAGCATTTACCCTATCAAGCCCTGTAAGAATTGTACATCCGTCAATGAGATCACCTCTCATTCTACTAAACTCCAAGGAGTAGAGCTCCAACTATTTGGTCTTTGCTTGTAAGAATATCCTTCCATACCAGGGATCATCCCAGTGAACCTACTCTGAATTGCCTCCAATGAAATAATGTATTTTCGTACACAAGGAGGCCAAACTGCTCTTAGTACTGCAGACATGGTGTTATCAGCACCTTGTACAGTTGCAGTAAGATTTCCCTCCTGTTATACTTCAATCCCCTTTAGATAAGGGCCAATAATCCATTATCCTGGATGTAGGTTTGCTTGCTGAGCTGGAAGGTTCATTTTCAGACGTCTTGTCACTATACTGGGTAACCTCCTCCGTGATCCTCCGGACGAAGCATTGCTGATGATTCCTACTTTCTGTTTATATGTTTGGGTTTCTTTAGGTTGGTGATGTCATTTCCTGTGGCGATGTCATTTCCTGCTCTTTTGCCTATATTGATTTTGACTTCTCTATTCTTTATATTCTTTAAGGATAGTGGAATCAAGGGTTATGGGGATAAGGCAGGAACAGGAAACTGATTGAGGATAATCAGCAATGATCATAATGAATGGTGGTGCTGGCTCAAAGGGCAGAATGGCCTACTCCTGCACCTATTGTCTATATATTTAAATGAGGTCTTATTGTCAGTTCTATCATTTCTTGCCTGTTAACCTTCATTTATTTTCTGTTTTGGCTATCTTTTTAGTCCACCTTAGTTAGATCTGAATTTATCCCAGTCTTTGGGGCTGTCATTGGCTTTTGCCTCCTTACATTCTTTCTTTCAACTTTATACTCTCCGTACCTTGCATGGTTGGTTTATTCCTGTCTTAGAATCTTTCCTCCTTAGTGGGATGTATTTTTACTGAGAATCATGAATTACCTCCTTTAAATTTCTGCCACAGCTTGCTTACTGTCATACTTGCTTAACTTAAGTTGTTGTTTCTAACCCAAGTTTCTCACTCTTGAATTAAATACTAAATTCTGTTATGTAATGCACTACTTGGGATATTTTACTCTGAGGGAATTTATTAATACAATCTATGAATGCTTGTTATAGCTACCCTTTTGAATGTGATTAACCTATTCAACATGAAGATTAAAGTCATCCATAAGTATAGCTTTATTCTTTTTGTATGCTCCTGCTATTTGTTGATTTTGACAGAGTTTCCTATGAGTGGTCACAGTTTAAGGGTGTACTATTGTTGTTTTTCCCTTGCTTTTTTAAGCTTCTATCCAAATGGACTCCACATCATCCGAGCCTAGATCATTTTGCACAATTGTGCTAATTTCATGTCTTATTACAAGTGACTATCCCACCACCTTTTCCACCAATCCTGTCTTTCCAAAAGATGAAATATCGCTGAATGTTAAGTTACCAGTTTTTGAATTCCATGTGATCATGTTTACATAATGGCTATGAGATCTTTTTCACTTACCTTCATTTATGCTATCAGTGTATCTATCTACCTTATCCTGAATGCTTTATGCATTAAGAAACAGCCTTTACGTTTGTTCTGTTATCGAATTTCCCTGTAGTTTTGTCACTCCTTGTTGCAATATGACATTCACACATTCTGTCCCTTCTTTTTATTTTCTGGTAACAATCAGCCCCTTCACTAATTTGCAATCCAACCTTCTCCTTAATCTTTGATTTTCTAATTTTTCCATGCAACTGAACCCACCCTGACCCACTATTTAATTAAAAGCCCTATCTGCTGCCCAAGTTACATAATTTGCAAGGACTCTGGTCCCAGTATGATTCAGGTGGAGCCTGTCTTATCAGAGCAGCTCCCTGCTTCCTCAGTACTGGTGTCACAGTCCCATGAATTTGAACCATTTCTCCCACATCAGTTTTTGAGCAGCATGTCTACCTCCTTAATCGTGTTGGCCCTGTGCCAGGTAATTATGACTCAGATAGTAATCTAAAGGTTATTACCTTTTTGATTCTGCTTTATAATTTAGCCCTTCTGTGCTCAAATTCCCTCAGCAGAACGTCTTTCCTTGTTCTATCTATTTCATTGATACCTATGACAACTGGATGTTCCCCTTCCACTCCAGGTTTCTCTGCAGCCCAGATGAGATATTCTGAACCTGAGCTCTCAGCAAACGACACTGCTTTCAGCAATCTTCATCCTGGTCACAGAGAACAGTGTACTCTCCTGACTGTACGATCCTGGATTAAAACTACTTTTCTGTTTTCTCCCCCTTCTTGAATGGCTCCCTTGACCATGCTGCTTATGATCACTGTATAGCCACTGCTCTTGTTTTCACAGGGAGCAAAAATATCAAACCATTTAGCCAAGCAAAAGAGCTGAGGCTCCTCTTGTACTACCTTCTCAATCCCTCTAACAGCCTTGCTTGTAGTTGCATTTTCCTGTCCCTAAACACTGACTGAAATTGAGGCAGTTAATCTAAGGTATGTGACTGCC
The DNA here is from genome assembly GCF_004010195.1 of Chiloscyllium plagiosum. NCBI lineage: Eukaryota > Metazoa > Chordata > Chondrichthyes > Orectolobiformes > Hemiscylliidae > Chiloscyllium > Chiloscyllium plagiosum. The sequence continues at coordinate 35,141,247 of NC_057745.1, forward strand.
TCCTGAAACAGTGTCCAGGTAACTCTCCATATCACACATGTACCTCCGCACTCCCTGTGTATGTGTACACACACACGCGCGCTCACACACACCAGTGTTCAATGCTCAGACACCCATTCATCAGCTCTGAACCAGAGTTCCTCAAATAACCAGCATTTGCTGCAAATTGAGTCACTATGAACCACTGGGGTCCACCAGCTCCCACATTATGCAGACTTAGGCTGCCTGGACATGCATCTCTATTTACACAGTTCTTAATGATTGGTAGGAAAAATTAAAAAAAACTTTTTAATCTGTAAAATATTTCTCACATTTATCTTTTTAATCTGAAAAGTACGTAGCATGAAATTAGCAACTAATACCAACCAATGACTGTGTTATTTTTAATCAATAAGGAATCAAGGGTTCAGGAGAAAAGACAGGAAAGCGGAATTGAGCGTAATTAACCAAACCATGATCTCATTGAATGGCAAAGCAGTCTTGAGGGTCTGCTTCATCTCTGACTTATGGTCTTATAAGGCATGTAATTATGCAAAAAGATAAATGGCAGATGACTGGTCAGAATACAGAGCATGATTAAAAGGTTAATCAGGTCAAATAAATGAGAGCATGAGAGGAAGCTAGCTTGAAATGTATAAGCGTAGCAAGAGCTTCTATAGATATCAAAAAGGGGAAAAAAAAGTGACCAGTCTTCAAGACAGTGAGAATGAAGAATTAATAGATAAAGAAATGACAGTGTAACACAAATATTTTGCTCTCACCTTCATTAAAGAGGATGTGAAAAAAAACTGGTAATACCTGCAATCAGTAGGTTGAGGAAGACAGAAACTTGAAGTTATTATCACCAGGGAAACTGCACTGATCAAACTGATGACGTGGGATGAAAATTTTCCAGGTCCTGATGGACTTCCTCAGGAAGCTGAAAGAGGAAGGATAATGAAGTGGTAAATGAATTGGTGTTGACTTTCTAAAATTTGGAAAGCTTCTGTCAGACTGAGAAAAAGCAAATTTAGCCCCACTCTTGACAATCACAGGTGGAAAAGTAGCATGCTCTGTATTCTGACCAGTCATCTGCCATTTGTACTCTATGCTACTTTCTCCCCACCCCCACCCCCACCCCACTTATCTCTCCACCCTTCAGGCTCTCTTCCTGTATTCCTGATGAAGGGCTTTTGCCCGAAACATCGATTTTACTGCTCCTCCGATGCTGCCCGAACTATGCTTTTCCAGCACCACTCTAATCTAGACTCTGGTTCCCAGCATCTGCAGGAATTGTTTTTACCACAGGTGGAAAACAGCAAACAATAGATCAGTTAACTTGATGTATATTGTGGGGAGATGTTAGAAAAAATCATTAAGGGAAGCTATGTCTGTGCACTTGGGAAAATGCAAAACAATCAGAAAGAGGTAGCATAGTTTTTTGAAAGAGAAATTGTGTTAAACCAATTTATTGGAATCTTTTGAAGGATTAACATGCTGTGTATATAAAAGAGAATGTGTTGATTGACTGTACTTAAATCTTAAGCATTTAACAAAAAATCATGTGAAAAATAGCAGTCAAGGGGTAACATTTAACATGGATGAAAGATTGGCTGGTTGGAATCAGACTATGCATAAATGAATCTTTTTCAGATTGGCAGGATGTGACAAGTGTGATCACACAAGGGTCTAAGCTCAGATTTTAACATTTTGCAGTTTATATCAGTGACATAGTGCAGTGGATCGTGGGTGTGGTAGCAAAATTTGCTGATGTCACAAAGTTGGATAAGATCATAGTGCAGGTGACAAAACCACAGTGCAAACTAATATACATCAGTCAAATGAGTGGGCAAAAAAATCTCGCAGATGTATTGTACTATGAGAAAACATGAAGCTGGAAGAATAAAAATGCAGAGTATTACTTAACTGAAGAGATACTATGGAGTTCTGAGATGCAGAGGGATTTAGCATATGAGTCACAATAAGTTAGTAAGCAGGCACCCCAAGGAATCAAGCTTAATGGAATATTAGTCTTGATTGTCTTGTTACGATTTTGAGTCCGGTGACAGTTCTTCAGAACTGATAGTAGACAAGGAAAATATTATTAATGCTGAAGACTGAGGAGTGAATGGACCAGGGTGACTCAGTCTGAATACAAACCAAGGCGCCAATTCTGTCATCTCCAATGGGATGCCATGACCAGACACACAATCCCCTCACCACCTCTGTCAGCATTTTACAAGGACTGTTCCCTCTGGGACTCTCTGGTCCATGCATCCTCTACTTGCAATACTCCCCACACCATCGCAGCACCTTTGCATGCAATCGCAGAAGGTGCAACACCTACCTTTTTTACCCCTTCCTTCCTCACCATCCAAGCCCCCAGATATGGCTTCATTCAATCTAATCTATGTAACATTAGATATACAAAGTGCAGATTGGATAACATCTTTGCAGCACACCTACATTCTCTCTGTAAAGATGACCTTGAGCTTCCAGTTGCCTGTCACTTCAACAAAACACCATGTTCCCATGTCAATATTTTTGTCACAGGCATGCTGCAGTGCTCCACAGAGTCTCAGCGCAAGTCCTCATCTTTCGCTTGTGGACCGTGCAGCCTCTAGGACTCTTCATAGGGTTCAATGACTTGAGAGCCTGTTTATGTCCTTCCATGTTTTTTAATCACCCTAACACCCTAATCCTGTCATGACATGGATTGTTTTTAGCACAGCCAATCCATTCTTAGTTTTCATCACTTAATAAGCTTCTCCTCTGTAATGGTTTGCTATCAAAAATAATCCACTTGTCTGCCTACACATTTCATATCCTTTCCTCCCACCCTCTGCTTTCCATCCCCACCTATCAGCTCACCCCCTCAACCCCGTCTTCAGCATAAGTACTGCTTTATCCTAGCTGCTGTACGGTAAATGGAAAAGCCCAGGTGAAAATTGATGTACAGAGAAATCTGGGTGTTCAGGTCCATTGTACCATGAAGATGACAATGCAGGCTGATAGAGTGGTCAAGAAGGTATATGGCATGCTTTTCTTTATCGGACTGAGTATTGAGTACAAGAGTTGGCAGGTCATGTTACAGTAGTGTAAGACTTTGGTTTGGCCATATTTAGAATACTGCATACAGTTCTGGTCGTCACATTACCAAAAGGATGCGGATGCTTTGGAGAGGGTGCAGAGGAGGTTCAGCAATATGTTGCCTGGTATGGAGAGGTCTAGGTGTGAAGAGATTGAGTAGATTAGGATTATTTTCATTAGAAAGACAGGTTGAGGGGAGACCTTATTGAGGTCTACAAAATCATGAGGTATAGACAGGGTGGATAGAAAAAAGCTTTTTTCCCCCAGAGTGGGGCAATCAATTATTAGGGGTCATGAGTTCAAGGTGAGGGGGAAAACGTTTTAGGGAGATACGCATGGAAAGTTCTTTATGCAGAGGATGGTGGGGGCCTGGAACGCATTGCCAGCGGAGGTGGTAGAGGCGGCCATGAAAGTGTCATTTAAGATCTGTCTAGACAGATAGATGAATGGGCACGGATCAGAGGGATTCGGATACTTAGTAGGCGACAGGTTCAGATAGAGGATCTGGATTGGTGCAGGCTTGGAGAGCTGAAGGGCCTGTTTCTATGCTGTAATTTTCTTTTGTTTTTTGCTGTCAGTTCTGATGAAGTTGCACCATACTCCAATTATTAACCTTGCTTTGTCCCAGCAGGTGTTTCCAGACCTGCTGAGTTTAGCCAGGAATTTGTTTCTGTTTCAAGTCACCAGCACCCGCAGTTCTTTTATTTACTGGATTGTTATCTGGGCATGTAGGTTATTTTATGAAGGTTAGACAGTTGGGTTTGTTTTCACAAGAGTATAGAAGTGTGAGAGGTGATTTGATAGTGGTTTCTAAGACTCCGAGTGAGTCCTTTCAGAACACAAATAAGAGCATTTTTTTGATTTCTGTGATTGACGATAAACTAATCATCCCATAGTTGCTGAGATCATCTTTATTGAGTAAAATATGTCTTCCATTAAAACATTTTTCATGGAAAACTTTAATTTTCCATGACCATCTATCATGCCTAACATTGTAGCTCTATTACTGTACTGATGCAGACGCGTTAAAATAGCCTTGCATCCTTGTATAATACTGATTAGAAATGGGAAAGCCATTGAGCACGTATGTCAATCCATTAGATCATAGCTGACCTGTACCTCTTGCTAGGCACTGCCCATAACCCTCATTACCTTTACCAAATATACATCAGTATTTTCATGTTTAAAACTGTCACTTGCCCAGGCATCCATTGTCTTTTTTGGGAACCAATGCAAGATTTCTAATACCCTATTAAAAGGAATGGCCATGACTAATTCTAAGGTTGTCATCAGTGATTGCCTGCTAACTTTTCTTTATCTACCTTCATGAATAGCGAGCAAAATAATTGTCCAAGATGCAGAACTGCACTTCAGGTTCTTCAAAATTCATGTCCCTGTTCAGCAGGAGACTCAGAAGAGCAGGCGAAGGGCAGCTGAAGGAAGAAGGCGGTGGTTATGCCTCCTTCTGGAGAGGAAAACCTGAGGATCAACCCAGGATGCATGGAAATGGTTTCCCTCAAGAACAAACATGTCAACCAATTCTGAGCTTGCAGCATCACTGCCTCATGGCTCTCTGTCTACAGCTTGTAAGAACCAGCAGACAACAGTCATGAGAACCTGTGATCCAACCCTTGATGTCCTGGATGAATCAGGAACAGTCTTCTTCGTGGTGTGGACATTGTTTACAGAATGGACAGAAATCTTTTCGACCTCCACTTTTCTAGCTGCCAACTGAACTTGCATGTTAACCTTAAGATTCCTAAGTCCCTTTGTGCTTAAAAATGTCGAAGCCTATTCCATTTAGAAAGTAGTCTATAGAACATAGAACAATACAGCACAGAGCAGGCCCTTCGGCCCACGATGTTGTGCTGAACATTTATCCTAGCTGAAGCACCCATCCATGTACCTATCCAATTGCCGCTTAAAGGTCACCAATGATTCTGACTAGTCTAGGCCTCTATTCTTCCTGTCAACATGCATGACTTAGCACTTCCCCACATTGTGTTCCATCTGCCACTTCTTTGCCCAATCTCCTAGCCTGTCCAAGTCCTTCTGCAGCTGCCCCCCCCCCCCCCCCCAACTTCCTCAAGACTACTTGACCCTCCATCTCTCTTTGTGTCATTCACAAACATAGCACCAATACCTTCTGTTCCGTCATCCAGGTCGTTAATAATGAACGTGGTCCCAACACAGACCCCTACGGAACTCAATTAGTCACCTCCCTACAGTAAGCAAATTCTCTAAGCATGTCAGTCCATTGTCCCAGCACCACCTTTAAAGATATTGTGTTTATTGTGGAGAAAGACTTGAAAACTTGGGAAAGTTAGTGATAATATCTTGGACAATACATTTCACAGTAAAAAAGGTGTTGGATGTATTAGAATGTATGAAGGTGGATAAATCTCCTGGTCCTGACCAGATATATCCAAGAAACTGCAAGAGGCTAGAGAAGAAATTGCATCATTGTTAGCTGTGGGTGAGGTCCCAGAAGACTGGAGGGTAGTGAATGTTGTGCCTTTATTCAAGAGGGACTGCAAAGAAAAACCTGGGAACAGTTGACCAGTAAGCCTAGTATCTGTGGTGGTTAAGTTACTTGAGAAGCTTCTGAGTGTTAAGATGAACACGCATTTGGAAAGACCGGTTTAACTACCATGAAGTAGTCAGCATGGCTTTGTGTGTGGGAGATCATGCCTCACAAATTTGTTAGAGTTTAGATTAGATTAGATTACATTACAGTGTGGAAACAGGCCCTTCGGCCCAACAAGTCCACACCGACCCGCCGAAGTGCAACCCACCCATACCCCTACATTTACCCCTTACCTAACACTAGGGGCAATTTAGTATGGCCAATTTAGTATGGCCAATTCACCAGACCTGCACATCTTTGGACTGTGGGAGGAAACCGGAGCACCCGGAGGAAACCCACGCAGACACGGGGAGAATGTGCAAACTCCACACAGTCAGTCGCCTGAGGCGGGAATTGAACCCGGGTCTCTGGCGCTGTGAGGCAGCAGTGCTAACTGGGCCACCGTGCCGCCCACTAAGTGAACTTCAAAGAGTTCTTTGAAGTGACCATGTAGGTTGATGAGAGCATGGCAGTAGACATAGTCTAGATGGTTTTCAGTAAGGCCTTTTGATAAGGTTCCACATGGTAGGCCCCTCTGGCAGGTTAGGTCGCAAGGAATCCAGGGGGACTGGATACACAATTGGCTTGATGGTAGGAAGCAGAAGGTAATACTGGACGTATGCTTTTTGGATTGGAGGCCTATGACTTAGTGGAGTACCTTGGGTTGATGCTGGCCGAATACTGTTATCTGTCTCAATGATTTGGATGAGAACGTACAAGGCATGATTAGTAAGTTTTGAAGATGACACTAAAATGGGCGCTATTGTGGATAGTGAGAGAGGTTATCATAAATTGCAGCAGGACCGTGATCAGCTGGGGAAGTGGGCCCAAGAAATGGCAAATGGAGTTTACCATTGCTTAAGGTAGGAGCTTCATGGTGAATGGTAGGGCCTTAGGAGTATAATGGAACAGAGGACTTTGGACTTCAGATCCACGGTTATCTGAAAGTGGAGTCACGGGTAGACAAGGCAGTGAAGGAGGTTATTGGCACATGGCTTTCATCAGTCAGGGCATGGAGTATAGAAGTTGGGAAGTTGTGTTGCAGTTGTACAGGATGTTGGTGAAGCAGCACCTGGAATGTTGTGTTCAGTTTTGGTCACCTTGCTATAGGAAGGTTGTTATTAAACTGGAAAGAGTGCATAAGGAATTTACAAGAATGTTAGATATTTTTGAGAAGATTTGTAGCTCAGGTTGATAAGTATGTAAGTTAGCTCGCTGAGCTTTAAGGTTGCTAGGACTCAAGGGTCTGAATTATAGGGAGAAGTTGGACAAGTTATGCCTCTTTCTTTAGAGCGTAGAAGACTGAGTTGGCTTCTTTTAGAGGTGTATAAGATCATGGGAGACATGGATAGGGTGAATGCACTCAATCTTTTTCTCATATTTAGGGAATCGAGGACTCGAGGGCATCAGATTAAGTTTAGAGGGAAGAGAATAAAAGGGAACCTGAAGGGCAACGCTTTTACTCCGAGTGGTCCGCATATGGAATGAGCAATCAGCAGAAGTGGTTTAGGCAGATACATTAACAACATTTAAAAGGCATTTGGATAAATACATGGCTAGGGAAGATTTAGAAGGATATAGGCCAAGTGCAGGAAAATGGAGTAAGTGTGGATGGATATTTTGGTCAGCATAGACCAGTTGGACTAAAGGGCCTGTCTCTGTGCTGTAGGACTATGACTATGGTCATGGCCTCTTATCTCATTTAGCAGCCTTCTGTGCAGCACTTTATCAAACGCCTTCAGGAAATCCAAATGGATCATGTCCACTGGCTCGTCTTTGTATAACTTGCTCATTATCTCCTCAAAGGATTCTAACAGCTTTGTTAGAATCTTTGGCCTTGCCTTGATAAAGCAATGTTAATGCAGTCCTATTTTACCTTACACTTTGAATACTCTGCAATCGAATAACAGATCCGAAGATCTTACCAACAACCTAGGTCAGGCTAACTGGTCAACAGTTTGCTGTATTCTGCCTCCCTTCCTTCTTAAATTGGGGTCTAACTTTTACCATTTTCCAGTACTCTGGGATCCTTCCAGACTCCAGTGATTCCTGAAAAGTCACCACCACAGCCTCCACTGTCTCCTCCACAATTTCCTTTTGAACTCTGCTTTGTAGTCCATGTGGTTGGGTGATTTATTCATCTTCAGATCTTTCAGCTTCTCCAGCATCTTATCCTTAATGATAGCCACTTCTCCCCCCGACACTCATGAAGTTCTGTTACGCTTCTGGTGTCTTCCGTTGTGAAGACTGATGCTAAATCAGTTCTCCCCGTGTCTGCGTGGGTTTCCTCCGGGTGCTCCGGTTTCCTCCCACAGTCCAAAGATGTGCAGGTCATGTGAATTGGCCATGCTAAATTGCCCGTAGTGTTAGGTAAGAGGTAAATGTAAGGGTATGGGTGGGTTGCGCTTCGGCGGGTCGTGTGGACTTGTTGGACCGAAGGGCCTGTTTCCACCCTGTAAGTAATCTAATCTTAGTAATCTAATCTAAATACCTATCAGTTCCTTTACTATTTCTTCATTTTCTCATTACTATTTCTCCAGTCTGTTTCCAGCAGGTCAACGTATATTCTTCCTCTCTCCTCCCTTTTCGCTATCTTTTTTTAAAAAAAACCTGCAATCTTTTATTTTACTAGCTGGCTTACTGTCTTATTTCATTTTCTCCATTTTCTTTTAGTTATCCTCTACTGGTTTTTGAAGGCTTCCCAATCCTCTGGCTTTGCATTAATCTTTGCCATGTTATTTTTTTTGTATTTTTATTTAACCTATTTTTCTAATCAACCTGTTCAGAGATATTAGTATACACCCCTGGAGCCAGTGGGACTTGAACTCAGGCCGTCTGATTAACGGGTAGGGACAATATCACTGCGCCACATGAAGGCCCTGACTTTCCTTACCAGCCACAGTTGCCTCGTCTTCCCTTTAGTATGATTCTTCTTCCTTGGGATGAATTTGTGCTGTACCTCCCAAATCGCCACCATAAACTCCTGCCATTGCTGCTCCACCATCTTCCCTACTCAGTTCCCCCTTGAATCAACTCTGGCAGCTCCTGCCTCCTTTTTATTTTTATTACTTTTACTCAATTCTGACACTTAGGCCTGATTCAAACTGAGGATGAATTTTATCATATTACGGCCGCTGCCTCCTTCGGGTTCTTTTGCCTTCAGCTCTGTGAACAGATAGACGTCATTATAGATCACCAGATCCAGAATTTCCTGTTCCTAGTGGGCTGTCCCACAAGCTGCTCCAAAAAAACCATCTCGTAGACATAGCACAAATTCCTTTTCTTGAGAACCACTACCAACCTGATTTTCTCAACCATTTGCATATTGAAGTCCCCATGATTATTGCAATAGTACCTTTCTAGCACGCCTTTTCTATCCCCAATTTATTTTCAGCTCCACATCTTGACCACTGCTAAGAGGTGTGTACTGTTTTCCTTTGCTCAAGCCACATAGATTCCATGCCTTCCAACTGTATCTCACTCGTTGCTATTGATTTAGTTTCACTTCTTGCTACCCTGCCCATCTGCCTGACCTTTTAATAAGATGTGTATCCTTGGCTATTTAATTTCCAATCCTGAACCCCAATAGCTTCATATCAGTGATTCCTACAACATTGCACTTGCCAATTTCAATCTGCGCTACAAGCTCAATTATCTTGTTTTGTATACTCCATGCATTTAAGTTCAACACCCTTACTCTTGTGTTGTCTGCCCCCTTCTGAAAGTTGACCCCATATCTGATGTGCCTGAAGTTAGATTCCTGATCCTTTCCATACTCTGTCCTATTACTCATTCTGGAAACTTTAATAACCTTTGTTGAGCCACCCCTCTTAACTTTTTCAATAATTCTCCATGCAATTAAATCCACTTTCCAATATTTAATTTTTGCCCTATCCGCAGCTCTAGTTATGTGATTTGCCAGCACTCTGGTCCCATCGTGATTCAGGTGGAGTCAGTCCCATCAGTGCTGGTGCCAATGACCATGAATTTAAACCCATTTCACCGATACCAATCTTTGAGTCATGTGTTTACCTCTTTAATCTTGTTGACCCTATGCTAGTTTGCTCCTGACTTAGGTAGTAATCGGAGATAATTGCATTTTTGTTTCTACTTTGTAATTTAGCCCCCAGCTACTCATATTCCCTCAGCAGAAACTGTTTCTGCTTTCTGCCTCTGTCATTGGTACCAGCATGGCCAACAACAAGTGGATCTTCCCCTCCCATTTAGTTCCTATGCAACTCAGTTTAGCTATCCTGAAACTGGGATCCAGACACAGCCTTTCATTATTGGCTACAGAGAACAGAGTCTGTTCCCCTGACTAAATTATCCCTGATTAGAATGCTTTTCTCTTTTCTTCCTTTGAATGGTTCCCTGTACCATGCTGTTATGGTCAGTTTGCTCATCCTTCCTATAGCCTCCACCTAATCCTCATGGAGCAATAATCTGAAACCTATTAGACAAGCTCAAGGGCTGAAGCAGACGATGAGGAAGGCAGAGAGGAGACAGGTGCAAGAGACCCCAGGGGAAGTACCTGTCAGGAACAAGTTGAATCTTTTGGAAACAGTAGAGACAGATGACACTGCCAGTCCGCGAGGCGGCCAGGTCTGTCAATCAAAAGTTGGCGTGGAGGCAGAGCGGAAGAGTCGGACATCTCACAGAGCTGTGGTAATAGGGGACTCCATAGTGAGAGTAACTGACCGGGGATTTTGTGGCAGCAGGCGGGACTTGAGGATGGTGTGTTGCCTTCCTGGTGCCAGGGTTAAAGACATCACAGACAGAGTGCAGGAAATCCTCAAGGACGAAGTTGAAGAGCCAGAGGTGTTGGTACATGTCGGCACAAATGATGTCGGGAAGAAGAGGAGGAACATACTACAGCAAGACTTCGGAGAACTAGGAAGAAGGCTGAAAAGCAGGACGTTGAGGGTGGTTATCTCCGGTTTGCTTCCAGTTCCTCAGGCTGGTGAGACCAGAAACAGGGAGATAATGGACTTGAACGTGTGGCTGGGGA
>NC_057745.1:35153007-35184190 GCF_004010195.1 Chiloscyllium plagiosum
GGGGTTGAGGTTATGTGTTTGTCTTTTCCTTGTTATCAGAGGTACGATACTTTGTCTCACTGTTTGTTGTGTCTCTTCTGTCAATCCATTGTTCCTGAGTGTGCATTCTATACACAGATATTTCTGGGTATAATGCAGAAGATGCAGGATCAGTTCATTCCAAAAAGAAAGAAAGATCCTACGAGGAGGCATGGGTGGCCGTCGCTGACGAGGGAAGTTAAGAAACATATAAAGTTAGAAGAGAAAAAGTATAACATAGCAAAGATAAGTGGGAAAACAGAGGACTGGGAAGCTTTTAAAGAACATCAGAGGATTACTAAAAAGGAAATACGCAGAGAAAAAATGAGGTACGAAGGTAAACTGGCCAAAAATATAAAGGAGGATAGTAAAAGCTTTTTTAGGTATGTGAAAGGCAAAAAAATGGTTAAGACTAAAATTGGCCCCTTTAAACAGAAACAGGGGAATATATTACGGGGAACAAAGAAATGGCAGAAGAACTGAATTGGTACTTCAGATCTGTGTTCACTGGGGAAGACACAAGCAATCTCACTGAGGTAACAGTGGCTGAAGGACCTGAACTGAAGGGAATTTATATTTGCCAGGAATTGGTGTTGGAGAGACTGTTAGGTCTGAAGGTTGATAAGTCCCCAGGGCCTGATGGTCTACGTCCCAGGGTACTGAAGGAGGTGACTCGAGATATCATAGATGCGTTGGTGATTATTTTCCAGAGTTCGATAGATTCGGGATCAGTTCCTGCGGATCGGAGGGTAGCTAATGTTGTACCACTTTTTAAGAAAGGTGGGAGAGAGAAAGCAGGAAATTATAGACCAGTTAGTCTGACCTCAGTGGTGGGAAAAATGCTGGAGTCTATTATAAAGGATGAAATTACGACACATCTGGGTAGTAGTAACAGGATAGGTCAGAGTCAGCGTGGATTTACGAAGGGGAAATCATGCTTGACTAATCTTCTTGAATTTTTTGAGGATGTAACTCTGAAGATGGACGAGGGAGATCCAGTAGATGTAGTGTACCTGGACTTTCAGAAGACTTTTGATAAAGTCCCACACAGGAGGTTAGTGAGCAAAATTAGGGTGCATATTATTGGGGACAAAGTACTAACTTGGATTGAAAGTTGGTTGGCTGACACGAAACCAAGAGTAGTGATAAACGGCTCCATTTCGGAATGGCAGGCAGTGACCAGTGGGGTACCGCAGGGATCAGTGCTGGGACCGCAGCTTTTTACAATATATATTAATGATATAGAAGATGGTATTAGTAATAACATTAGCAAATTTGCTGATGATCTACTGGGTGGCAGGGTGAAATGTGAGGAGGATGTTAGGAGATTACAGGGTGACCTGGACAGGTTAGGTGAGTGGGCAGATGCATGGCAGATGCAGTTTAATGTGGATAAATGTATGGTTATCCACTTTGGTGGCAAGAACAGGAAGGCAGATTACTACCTAAATGGAATCATTTTAGGTAAAGGGGCACTATAAAGAGATCTGGGTGTTCTTATACACCAGTCAATGAAGGTAATAATGCAGGTACAGCAGGTAGTGAAGAAGGCTAATATCATGCTGGCCTTCATAACAAGCGGGATTGAGCATAGAAGCAAAGAGGTTCTTCTGCAGCTGTACAGGGCCCTGGTGAGACCACACCTGGAGTATTGTGTGCAGTTCTGGTCTCCAAATTTGAGGAAAGACATTCTGGCTATTGAGGGAGTGCAGCGTAGGTTCACGAGGTCAATTCCTGGAATGGCGGGACTACCTTACACTGAAAGACTGGAGTGACTGGGCTTGTATACCCTTGAGTTTAGAAGACGGAGAGGGGATATGATTGTGACGTATAAGATTATTAAAGGATTGGACACTCTGGAGGCAGGAAATGTGTTTCCGCTGATGGGCGAGTGCTGGACCAGAGGACACAGCTTAAAAATACAGGGTAGACCATTTAGGACAGAGATAAGGAGAAACTTCTTCACCCAGAGAGTGGTGGATGTGTGGAATGCTCTGCCCCAGAGGGCAGGGGAGGCCCAGTCTCTGGATTCATTTAAGAAAGAGTTGGATAGAGCTATCAAGGATAGTGGAATCAAGGGTTATGGAGATAAGGCAGGAACAGGATACTGATTAAAGATGATCAGCCATGATCATATTGAATGGTGGTGCAGACTCGAAGGGCAGAATGGCCTCCTCCTGTACCTATTGTCTGTTGTCTTTCAGCACTATCTCCTGGATAGCTCTCGCTACCTCGTTCGTAGTCACACCCTACGCTTTGTAGATAGTTGAAAGATAAAGACAGGATTTAATGCAATATTCTCAAATTGTTTGTGCGAATGCAGCTCCAACAGCATTCAAATTTATACACCCTGTTGTCTCATTTAAACATTCAAATTTAAACACTACCTTGTCCAATTTAAACATTATTGCCCTCTCACTCTCTCAAAGGACAATTGTGGATGAGCAATAAATATTGGCCGAGCCAACTATGTCTTGGGAGTGCCTAAAACACAAACATTGGACTGCAGTGCATACCAACTTTAATTCATTCGACCGATGTTGGTTATAACTCTTGAGATGGTGATAGCGAACGGCCTTCTAGAACCGCTGCAATCCATGTTGATAGATTCACAATGCTGCAAGAGAGGAAATTCTGCTACAAGATGTGCTGCATCAACCTGAAGGCTTCAGCGGCACTTCCCTAGTTTGCAAATGGAGACTGCACCTGACATCTGGAAGTACCTTCACCACCTTCAAGTTCCCCTCCATGCTAACTTGCAGATATGTCACTGTTCGTTCATTGAGTCAAAATCTGAACTCAGTCTCTGAAGACAGTCACCGTGGACTGCAGATTTTACGAAGACCACATTTTGAAGAACAGTCAAATGGTCAGTAAATAACTGCATGCTTTAATTGTTTAAAAATAAAGTGCAAGCCACCTTGCTGTGCGAGTGAAGTCAAGTATAGATCAGACCAAGGAAGAATGGCAAGTTCCTTTACTAAAGAACTTTGGTTGAACCATTTGAGTTACGATGACAGTTCAACAATTTCACGGTCATTTTAAGTGTTGAATCGTAGAAACGTTTCATCATAGGAGGATGCCATTTAACCCAGTGTGTCTTTGCCAGCCAGAATGAACTACCAAACTGGGCAGTGAATTCCTGATATCGAGCACCTTCTGGGCCAGGGGGCTTTTTGTCATGTTCCCTCAAACCCATCTACAAATTGCCTTCAATCTGTTCCCTTGGTAATTGACCTTTCTGCTAGGGGAAGCAGGTCTTTCTTATTTCATCCCCTCATAATGTTGTGTACCTCCATTATCATCCGTCAGCCACCTCTGTTCAGGAAAACAACTGTATGCTTACCCAATCATTTTTTGAGGTGGCAATTTTTAACTGCTGTTAACACATTGCCTGGTGAAAATTTTTTTTTTGAGATACCATATGCTTTCAGCTTGAATATTAAACAGACTCACCTTGTATTTATCTTTCTTTTAAGCAGCAGTCCCAGATAGTGAAGAAAAGTTGGAGTACATCTGTTTGAGTCTATGAAATCTGAAGAACTATTTTCTGAGTTAGTTAACCAGTTTTAATCAAAAAGAACTACAAATGCTGTTCATGATTATTGGTGGGCACAGTTGATGCATACATTTTATTACTAAAGTATGATAACGGCCTGCTAGATTAAATCCAGAAGATTACTTGGATTACATATGTGCAAAAATCAAATTCTCTAAGATTTGCTGATCACTGTATCCATTGCTCACAATTGGGCTTTGATGAGGATCTCTGACTACCACATGGAATATTCCGTGAATGTTTCAGTGGCTGCAGATGAGCTCTTTTACACTGTACTTGCAATCTCTGGTAGAAATGGGCATCAGCTGAGGAAACAGTTATTTTAGATTGGACAACTGTTGGTGTGGGACTCCTTAGAGATTTCCCCTCTTAGAGTATACCACCGTGGTCATCTCTTTCAGTCTACGAAAGCTGTTTCATAGAATCCCTACAGTGTGGAAACAGGCCATTGGGCCCAACAAGTCCACACTGACCCTCCGAAGAGTAATCCACCCAGACCCTATTACTCTACATTTACCCCTGACTAATGCACCTATCCTGCACATCCCTGAACACTATGGGCAATTTAGCATGGCCAATTCATATAACCTGCACGTCTTTGAACTGAGGGAGGAAGCCGGATCACCCGGAGGAAACCAATGCAGACACGTGGAGAATGTGCAAACTCCACACGCCTGAGGCTGGAACCGAACCCGCTCCCTGGCACTGAGAGGCAACAGTGCTGACCACTGAGCTACCGTGTCACCCCATTCGTGAAGAACAACGATAATTGCTATGACGGGCCTTTAGTTTTCAAATGATGCTTCCTCCATATGACAGCAAGGCCTGCAACAGTATAAATAGTAAAGGCGAAATACGAAATAAAGTAAAACTCTTCGAACATGCAGGCAGTTTAGCAGCATTAGATAATTGGTAGCTATTGGGCTTGTACCATTTTTCAGACTGAAAAAATAAAGGATAGACAGGCATATTAATGAAATCTGAAAAGTTGGATTGTTAGCAAATGTACATTGAGAGGAAATGTCAGTGAAATGATTGCTGAAGGATATGTCCAGACATCTGGAAATTACTGGAAATTTACATAAGAGAAGCAAAGGATGTATTAGTATCATTACCATTTATATGCAGTACAACAGACCATTTTGTAAATAAAATAAATTACAAGACATGCACCTTTCAGTATGTTTGGGTCCAAAATAACCAACTTGATTTAGAGCTGCTTCGAGCTTTGTAAACACATTTGTTTTTTCAGAAACACAACTGTGATGAATTCATCTTGCCATTAGTTTTGTCTCAGGCCTGTTTCTCGTATTCATTTTTAAATTAGCTTTAAAGGTCGAGGAAATTTCAATAAAGTTGAATATAAAACCATAAGACATGGGGCAGAAATTAGACCATTCGGCCCATTGAGTCTGCTCTGCCATTTGACCATGTTGCCGCATTTTCCTGCTTTCTCCCCGTAACCTTTGATATCCATGGCAATCAAGAACGCATCTGTCCCTGTTTTAAATATACTCAAAGACTTGGCCTCCACAGTCTTCAGTTGGCAATGAATTCCACAAATTGACCACTTTCTGGCTAAAGAAGTTTCTCCTTATCTCTGTTGTAAAGGGGCTTCACTTTACTCTAAGGCTATGCCCCCGGCACCTCGTCTCTCCTGCTATTGGAAGCATCTTCCCAAAGTCCACTCTGTCTGAGCCATTCAGTATTCTGTAAGTTTCAGTTTGGTCCCCTGTCATCTTTCTAAACTCTATGGGGTGTAGTCCCAGGTAGTCCTCAAACATTCCTCATATGTTAAGCCTTTCATTTCTGAGATCATTCTTGTGAACCTCCTCTGGACCATCGTGAACCCAGTCCAGGATCAAAGCATCCTTCCTGAGATACAGGGACCAAAATTGTTCACAATACTCGAAACGTGGTTTGCACAGAGCCTTATAAAGCCTCAGAAGTATGTCTTACTTTCATATTCTTGTCCTTTCGAGATGAATGACAGCATTTTATTTGCCTTCCTAACTACCTTAATACGATAGGCATTTAAAATTCTTCTAAATGATGAAAATTACTGTAGTATCTGATGTAAAAATGAGAATTGGGGAGGGTATAGATCTGTCCCCTTGCTATGACTGTTCTAATTGTGTACACCAACACCACTTCCCCACTACCCCCAATTCATTGATTTCCTCCCAAGCAAGTATAAAGTTCCAGACAGTCCTGAATGAGACAGCAATTTATGTAGACTTCCTCTCGTCTTATACACTTGCGTCAGTTTTCTCTGCATTAGAGAGGAAAGATGCAGATCAAGTGACCACATTGCTAAAGATCCTATTCTGTTCACAAGTGTCACAGATAAAATGTGTATTCCTTTTTATTGCCATGTTTGTATACTGGTGATATGTTTTCTTATACTCAGTCCAATTAAATAGCTCTAGAGCAAGCTTTTAGAGAGTTTAATATCTAAATAATCTTTATTTTCTCTCACTTAACCCATTCTCCCACTAATGCATTCAAAAAATTTAGGTATGAATAACAAGAAACCAACCCTCTGAGTAAAGAAATTCTTCCTAAGCTCAGTCCTAAATAACCTACCTCTTATTCTGCGTCCTCAGTTTCTAAACCACAGAAACTACATTTTTGCAGATAGCTTATTCTTTACCTTTAAGAATTTTCGAAGTTTCTATGAGATCTCCTGTCATTCTTCCCAGTCTCATTAATCTATCCTCAGAGGACAATCCTCCCATCCAAAGAATTAATCACATCAATACGAGTGTGACCTGAGGTTACACTTTCCATTCCCACTCTGATCTTATTTGTTTAAACTGTTTCAACACCCATCAAGGTACACTGGGGAAATGCATGTGCTTTCATTTGAGCTTTCTAGTCTGAAGTTGAGTAAATTTATACCCTTATCAGGCTTTGATGCTAATACGTCTTTGGTTTGTCGATCTGTGGAATCGTAACTCCATTCTTATGTACAGTCTTTTTTTGCTTTGCCATTCTTCACCACTCTTATTTCTGATGCATGGGATGAACCTAAAACATGGAGGGTCTGTGTACAATGATTTTATTCTCTCCACAGGTGCTGACTGGCCTATTCTGTGTTTCCAGGGATGTGAGGTGATTTGAAATTTGCTCATTGGAATTCCAGCTGTCCATATTGTTACACAGGTTTTGAAACTTGATTAGATATCCAAGACAACACATATTGCAAATCATTTTTACAGGTATGTAAGGTGAATTTCTCCACCAATTAGAGTCAGAGAGTTGTACAGCACAGAAACTGACCCTTTGGTCCAACTCATCCATGCTGACTGGATATCCTAAATTAATCTAGTTCCATTTGCCAGCATTTGGCCCATATCCTTTCAACCCTTCCGATTCATGTACCCATTGTAATTGTACCAGTGTCCACCACCACCTCTGGCAGCTCATTCCATATACGCCTCACCCTCTGCTTGAAAAAATTGCTGCTTAAGTCTCTGTCAAATATTTTTCCTCTCACCTTAAACCTAGGCCTTCTGGTTTTGGACTCCCCTATCCTGGGGATAAAGACTTCGCTCCTCTCCCTATCCATGCCCCTCACAATTTTGAGCCTCTTTAAGGGTCACCCCTCAGCCTTTGAAGCTCCAGGAAAAATAGTTCCAGTCAATTCAACTTCTCTTTATAGCTTAAACCCTCCAACCCCAGCAACATCCTTGTAAATCTTTTCTGAACATTTTCAAGTTTAACAAGAAGTAGCAGGGAAACCAGAATTGAATGGACTATTCCAAACATGGCCTAACCAATGTCCTGTACAGCTGCAACATGATCTCCCAACTCCCTATGCTCAATGCACTGACCAATAAAGGCAAGTGTATCAAATGCTGTCTTCATTACCCTGCCTACCTGTGACTCCATCTTCAAAAAATTATGAACCTGCACCCCAAGGTTGCTTTGTTTGGCAATATTTCCAGGACCCGATAATTAAGTGTATACATCATGCCTTGATTTGCCTTACCAAAATGCAACACCTCACATTTATCTAAGTTAAACTCCATTTGCCACTTCTTAGCCCATCGGCCCATCTGATGAAGGTCCCATTGTACTCTGAGATAACCACCTTTGCTGTGCTCTACATCAATTATTCAAGTTACACACTTTTTTGAAATAACGGCTGAGATTTTGCAGTGGTAATGATGTGAATCTGTCAATATTCATTTACTGATAACAATGTTTGGAGCATGCACATTTTAGACTTGAGAGGGATCTGAGGTGTTCTCAAACAATATCAAGTGGAAAATAATTGAGTTGATGAGAACTTGGTTTCATTCCACCCCTTAGTGATCAAAGGTGATAATTGTTTCCAAGCTCCTGAAAAAGCTGCACTTTGTTGAATGAGGCATGGTAAATTTTAACAGTCTGCTAGCTTCATGATTGTTGTTAAGCACTCTCTTTTTGATGGTCTTAAAAACTAATTTTATGTTTGGAATATAAAAGGTAAAATGTCATAAATGATTTAAAAGATTTTTTGAAGTTAATCCACCATTTGAAGTTTTTGATTCCTTTGTGCTGTACCTTTGTACCTTAGTGTAATTTGCTTCTTAACTGTTTGATAACATTGCTGCTGCTGTATATGCCAGATTTAAACTCTGCCAAAACTATCAGGTATTGCTAGATTTTAGTCGATAGCATTTTAAATAAAGTCTAACAAATTTGACCTCAGGTGAAAAAAAATCTGTCAGTGAAACAGGGTGCTTGGTGATAATCTATAATTTTAGAATCCCTAGTTGGAATATGAATGCTATTCCCTGTTTTAAACAACAGCAATACTGCATGCAATACCAATCTATGGATCTAGACTTAATACTTGCTACTCACAATGTCATGTTCACAAGTGAGGGGGAAGATTCAAGGTTCATGTTGTCTTTTGTTTCAAACATTTGAAGCAATCCTGTGACTGTGTTATTCGTATTACCTAACAAAATGCAACATCTGGAGCTAATCCAGAAAAATTTGTAATTATTCAACTCAATGTTTTATTAGATATGAATTTTGAAAATAATCAGTGATTTAAGTAGAAGATGTAACAGCTTGAAAGTGGAAGTTGGTTCAATGGTTTGGTGTTATTCAGTCTAAATTAACATTTGGTCTAACCTTTTCTTTGACCAACTTAAATGCTGTGAGATACAGCAGAAGTTTGTTTTTTCTTTCATGTAATATTGACTCAGGCAATAATATTTATTGTCTGTTCCTAATTACCCTCCAGACATGGTAAGCTGCTATGCTGAAGTGCTTAGTCCATCTGGTACAGATACACCCACAGAACTGTTATGGGAGTTTCAGGATCTTGACCCAGTGACAGTGAAGGAATACTGATATGGTTCCAAGTCAGATTGATGTGCGACTTGGTTTGGTACTTGCTGAAGGTCCTATGCACCTGCTTCATGTTTCCTTCTAGGTGGTAGAGGTCATGATTTGGAAATGTGCCGTTGAAGGGGTTTTGACAAATGTTATAGATTATTTTTGTAAGATTATTTTTGGAACTGCGCTCATCCAGACAAATGGAGAGTATTTTATCAAACTCCTGTGTGTGCCTTAAACATAGTGAACACTCTTTAGGTGTCAAGAAGTGAATTTCAAACAGAATTTCCAACTCTGCCCTGTAATTGTTCAACAGTATTTAGATGGCTGATCCAATTCAGTTTCTGGTCAGTGGTAACTCCAGGATGTTGATATTGGGGAATTCAGTAGTGATAATTGAATATCAAGGAATGATGAATGGATTCTCTTATTGGAAAAAGTCATTCCCTGACATTTGTCTGATACAAATTTTACTTGCCATTTATAATCCCAAACTATCCTTTTGGGAAGGAAATCTGCCACCCTTACCTGGTTTGACTGACATTTGACTCCCAATCCAAAGCAATACCGCTGTGTTTTACGCATAGATGATGGGAAGAGAAGAGCATTCAAAATGCCTTCTGTCAGTGACATTCATGAATAACATCCTTTTTATTTTAGTGATTCCTGCTGAAAGTTTTGTGTTGTACGTGTTCATTCTGTTGATTTAAAATCACCAGTAGCTATGAATGTAGCAGATAGTGTCTGTCCTCCAAATTGACTGCAATTTGGACCTTCAGCAATTTGTTAACTTTGAGTAGGTAGAGGGATATGTACAAACTATACTTGAAATTTTAAAATCCTAGTAGTTTGAACTGTTTTCCAGCAGCGGACATTTGGAGTGTCCACTGCTGAATGTCAAATTTGTGATGTAAACAAATGGCTAAGAAGAGATTCATAATAGTTTTATAATGTCTGTTGGGAATTCATATTGCCAGTAAATGCAAGTGTTCTAAGCATCAGGCGCTCCTATTTAATGACATATTCTTTAAACATGTAGCCAGGTTTTCTAATTGGTGAATTCTTTTGGAGTATTTAATTTTTACAAAATGATTTGGAGATGGCTATTGTGTCTAATTTGTGAATTCTCATTGAAGCTTGATGAAGGTATTCAACATTGACCTCATGAATCTATTGTGACAACGTGACTCACTAGCATGTTCCATCACCACTGTAGAAGAAACCCGGAACTGCAGCAGGAACTGCAAATCCAAAATGCTGTTGCAGCTGGTGATGTTCATACGGTGCGCAAGATGCTGGAACAGGGCTATTCTCCTAATGGTCGTGATGCTAATGGATGGACTCTGCTCCATTTTTCTGCAGCGCGGGGCAAAGAAAGATGTGTTCGTGTATTCTTAGAGCATGGAGGTAAGTGAATATGATGCGTCTAAAACTAACTCTTTATAATTTATCTGCACTTGCTTGTATTCTTGATTAGCAAAACTTATAGCCTTCTCGTGATGATTGGCATGTTTGTTGTGTGCAGTCCAGTGTTGACAGTTGTAGATTGTAGGCAAAAGTGCTGGAAACTAGAGTTTAGATTAGTGTGGTGCTGGAAAAGCACAGCAGGTCAGGCAGCATCCAAGGAGCAGGAAAATCAAAGTTTCGGGCAAAAGCCTTTCATCTGGAAAGTTGTAGATTGTGATGTAACCAGAGGACACATTGAGAGGATCATAATCACATTTCACATATTCTTGATGGAAAAGGATTGACAATGTTCTGCATTGGATAGGAATTAGATAACTAACTTTAAGATGTCCTGTAACTGGCTGAAGAAGTATAAAAATCATGTTTGAATAATCCAACCAATGTATTTTATACATAGGTTCAAAATCATCATAACAGTCAAAGTGCAAGTTTATTCCAAATGAACATTTGTAGGCCTGACCATATTTTAAATTTCACATGATTTGGAGATGTTATAAGTTAACAAGGGACCTATCTTAATACATTCAACAATGAAATGAATGGGAAAGGTAGTTTTCTTCCAGATATTGAACCTAGCTATGACTGAAGCTAGGCCTTGTGGTTTCTCAGAAGTAAACACGCTTAACATGTGATTAGCAATGTCTTGTAGCAACTACCAGGAAAGATTGAACAGGATTGGAACAACATTCTCTGGAAGAAGACTAAGAGAAAATCTGAGAGGCCTTCAACATTTTGAGAGGGTGGAATCGGGTGAATGTGGAATCTATTTCTATTTGAGTCCAGATCAGCTGGCGTCATTACAGTATAGGTACAAACTCATCAAAACAAACTAGTCATTTGATCAAGTTGAGAAAGTAGCACCGTCTGACGAGTGGTTGAAGATGAATGTATTGACATGAGAGATTGAGGCATACGAAATGGTGAAGAGAATACAGGTGCAGAATTTGAAGAGGTTAGTAATCGGAGAAGGCTCATATCTAAGCATCGACATTCACCATGTGAATTGTCTAAGTCATCTGTTTCATAGCTATATATTCTACATAAAAACTACAACAGAACAAGTACTAAACCTTGTGATATTACATCCAGCACCCTTCACACACTGACACTATATCTTCCGTTAGGACTTGTATTGTGCATCTTGCTTCAAGGTCACATGTTAGCCTTGATTCCAATATGATTTTGGAGTTCTCTCATCTGTTCAGTATAGAGTGGGAGCTGTCAACTGAATGTGCAAATTGGCCATGGCACAGTGGTGCAGGAAACCATTCCGGTAGAGGGGGAGCAATAAGGAATGTTATAGTTGTAGTAGTCATCGTGATCATGGTTGTAGTTGTCGTAGGTATAATGAAGGGGCCTGACACAATTTTCTGCAACCAGCAGTGAGATTAACGACAGTTGTGCTGCCTGCCAGGTGCTGGGGTTTGGGATATCTACACAGGACTGGAATATAACTTATAGTGGGAGGTCTGGATCCAGTGGTTATGGTCCGCAGGTACCAATAGAGTCACAGATCTGTAGCACAGAGAAAGACCCTTTGGACCAACACATCTGATATCAAAACAATCACCAAACTATTCTGTTGTCATTTTCCAACACCTAGCCTCTATAGCCTTGGCTTCACAAGTGGACATCGAAATACTGAAATGTTATGATGTTTTCTGTCTCTCCCAAACTTAGAGGCAGTGAGTTCCAGATTCCCACCACCTTCTGGTTGAAAGTGTTTTTCCTCACATGTCCCTTAAACCTCTTATCCCTTGCCTTAAATCTCTGCCCCTTAGACATTGATCCCTCCATCAAAGGTCGAAGTCTCTTCCTGACTACCCTAACTGCACCTCTCATAATTTTATACATCTCAATCATATCGTCCCTCAATCTCCTATGTTTAGATTAGATTAGGTTACTTACAATGTGGAAACAGGCCCTTCGGCCCAACAAGTCCACACCGACCCGCCGAAGCGCAACCCACCCAGACCCATTCCCCTACATTTCATATAGATTAGATTAGAACTAAGTTCTAAGCAAACAATGCCAGTCTGTCTAATCTGTCTTCATAACTGAAACTTGCCACCAGTCCCTCCTGCACCTTCTCCAGTGATGTCGCATATTTCCTATAGTAGAACTGGACACACTAGTTGTGGCCTAATCAGTATTTTACACAGTTCCAGCATAACCTCCCTGCTCTTCAACTCCACACCTCGCCTACTAAAGGCAAGTATCCCATATGCCCCCTTAATTACTTTATCCAACTGATCTGATACTTAAAGGGCCAATGTATATGCACACCAAGGCCCCTCTGATCCTCAGTGCTTCCACAGTCCTACTATTCATCATGTATTCCTTTGCCTTGCTTGTCCTGCCTAAATGCATCACTTTACACTTATCTGGATTGAACTCTTATTTTCTACTGATCAGTCCAACTATCCTCTTGCAATCAAAGGCTATCCTTCTCACAATTTTACCCCCCCGCCAATTTTTGTATCATGTGCAAGCTTAGTGATAGTCAAATCTAAATCACTTACGTAAACTACAAACAGCAAGGGACTCAATGCTGACTCCTGTGGGATTCCACTGAGCACAGACCTCCAGTGACCTTCAGACACCCTTCAACCGTCACTCTCTGCTTTTGCTACTCAGCCAATTTTGGATCCAGTTTGTCAAATTTCCTTGGATCCCGTGGGCTCTTAGCTATGCTATCAGTCTCCCATGCAGGACTTCATTAAAAGCCTTGCTGAAGTCCAGGTAGACCACATCAAAAGCATTGCCCTCATCTGTGTACCATTCATGGGATGAAGGTATCGCTAGTTAGGCCAGCACTCATTCCCCATCCCATTGCCCACATGACAGATACGAGCCACATTGCTATGGGTCTGGTCACCTCTTTGAAAGAATTACTCAAATTGGTCAGACATGACCTCTCTTACAAAACCATGCTAACTATTTCTTGAAAAATCCCTGCCTCTCAAAATGCAGATTCATTCTGTCCTTCAGAATTGCTTCCAATAGTTTCCTTACCACTGAGTTTAGACTGACCAGTCTATAGTTTCCTGGTTTATCCCTTGCTCCCTTCCAAGTAACAATATCATATTGGCTGTCTTCCAGTCCTCCAGCACTTCTCCTGTGGCCAGGGAGGAACTGAAATTTTTTGCCAGTGCCCCAACTATTTCCTCTCTTGCATCACTCAACAACCTGGGATGAATTTCATCTGGCCCTTGAGATTTATCCACCTTTATGCCTGCGAGACTGCTAATAACCTCCTCGCTGTCTGTACTAATTTCTTCAACTGAATCACAGATCTTATCCTTGATCTACACCCATGTTAGTGAACACCAATGGGCAATATTCATTTGGAAGCCTATGTATACTCTACGTAAAATTACCACTGTGATCTTTAATTTGTCCTACTTTGTTTTTGAGGTACTTTTCCCTTAATGTACCTCAGAAATAAATTTAGGCTTTTCCTTTTTGTTTTACCTGCCTGATGGGGTTGATTTTGTGTGTGTGTGTGTGTACAAAAACTAGCATAACATTTAGTTGAACCTCCTGGAATTCATTCCATTCTTACTTGATTGTCAGATTTTGAGTTGGAAGCTCCTGGCCCAGTTCTTCTAAATTGAACCATTCACTGCCATGTGTATAATTCTTTCATGATCCCGCTTTGGAAATAAAGTTTAGAGATTTCTTTACCATTAAATAAGTTGCTTTTATTAATTTGAGATTCAAGTTAAAATATTTTGTGATGTTTAATAATTTTTGTGTTCTTTGATAATTGTACAATCTTTATTTAAAAAAAGAAAACTCATAAATAAAAATACAGAAGCTCATGTTCCTGCATACTCTCATAAAGAAATTAATGAGAATAAGAAAAGAACTACTAAAAATGAAAAAGATCCTCAGGAAAAAATTATCTGTGGTAACAGTATTATGGCTGTTTATAGTTCTAACATAACATCTGCCTTAGATTGGGAGTGAAATTTGCAGAGCCCTTTGCCACAGTGGAGTGTCACTGGAGGTACGAGAATCTATCTGGTTCAGTAATGTTCTTAGAGTAGGAAACTGCCATCTTTCCCTAGTCTGTCCTATATGCGAGTCCAGACACATAGTCAAGTGTTTGACTCTTAATGGCCCTCTCGGCAATTAGGGATGAGCAATAAATGCTGACAATATATAGCCAGTGACGCCTAAATCCCATGAATGAATGAAAAATGGGAAGACATACAATGATCTGAATATCACCTTTCTGTGCTTTATTATTCTGTAATCCTTGATTTCAATACAAGTTTTTTTTTCCCCTTTTAACTTAAAGCATTCCTTTAAATGTTAACCCCACCCACTCTGTCTGGAACAACTACATGCCTTGCAGCTAACTCAGCTAAGGGAAGACTATTATTTATGTCTGATTGTATTTGTACTTATACTTCCCTTTATTTTGGGTTAAGATACATGCCCAATGTCACTGTAAACAGAGCATAGAACAGTACAGCACAGGAACAGGCCCTGCGGCGCAGCATTTCTGCATCGACAATGAAGTCGTTCTAAACTAATCCCATCTGCTTGCACATGGTCCATATCGCGCTATTTCCTGCCTGTTCATGTCTGTCTAAATGTGTCGAATCTGCTCATACCACCCCCCCCCCCCCCCCCCCCCCACAATCAACGTACTCCAGGCACCTACTGTCCTCTTTTAAATGTCTCCCTTTCACTTCAAATCTATGCTTCCTAGCATTTGACGTTTCCACCCTGGGAAAAAGACTCTGACTATTCTTCCTATCCATGCCTGTCAATTTTATAGACAGAAAACCTTGTTTTAACCAGTGCTTTTCATAAACTGACATACATTATGTACCTCACATACCACGATCTAACACAATGAGTATTTATGCTATAAATAAAATATAACTGTGATGTGTGTACCCATGCACTATGTTTCTAGTATTTAGTGTATGTTTTTAAATTGATTTTAGGAAGTATGTTAAAGCTTTTACATAGATTTTTTTTGAGGGATGTTGATGCCTCAAAGCTTTGCTTGGTAAGGGTTTACAATGGTAATGCATACCTCTTGATAATTTGGAATAATTGTTCAATGCTCTTGATTCCATTGATGCTGATTTAATAAAACGTTTGCTGTATTTCTATCAAGTCACCCTCAGTCTCTGACAATCCACGTATATCCAACTTCTTGCAGGTAATATACTCCAATCCAAGCAACATTTTGGTAATCCTAATTTACACCCTCTCCAAAGCTTCTACAGCTTTCCTACAGTGTGGTGACCAGAATTGTACAATACTCCAAATTGACTTATCTAAAGTTTTAGACAATTATTCATGACTTGCCAATCTTTATACTATGTGCTCTGATTGATGAAGGCAAGGGTACTGTACTCCTCCTTTACTGCCTTATCTGCTTCTGTTGCTACTTTCAGGGATCTATGGACTTGCACCCCACGGTCTCTCTGAATATCAAAACTCCTAAGGGTCCTGCCATTTATTGTGTACTTTCTTCTTGCATTTCATCTCCCAAAATGCATCATCTCACATTTATCCAGATTAAATTAACTGCCATTTCTCCATCCAAATTTCCAACTGATCTGTATCCTGCTGTATCATTCCTCCCTATTCACAACTCCACATATTTTCGTGCTGTCTGCAAACTTATTTATCAGACCATTCACATTTTAATCAAATCACTTTTACGAACAGAAGAGGTCCCAGAACAGGTCCTTGTGGAGCACCACTGACCACAGACCTCTAGTCAGTAAAACACCCCTCCTCAACTATCTCTGTCTTCTGTGACCAAACCAATTTTGTATCCAATTTACCAACTCACTGTGGATCCCATGTGACAAGAGACAAGATGTCCCCTGCACAAAATTAAGTCAATCCCTTTCCAAATGTAAGTCCTGTCCCTAAGAATCTTCTCCACTATTTTCCCTAACACTGATGTCCGGCTCACTGGTCTATAATTTCCTGGATTGTCTGTGTTGCTCTCTTTTAACAGAGGAAAACATTGGTTATTCTCCTGTCTTCTGAGACCTTGCTTATGGCTAAAAAGGGTACAGATATCTTTGTCAAGGCCAGATATTTCCTACCTTGCCTCCCTCAGTAGAATTGAATAGATTCCATCAGGCCCTGGGGACTCAACTGCCCTCATGTTTTTCAAGACGCCCAACACTACCACCTCTTTAAAATCGACATGCCCTTTAATATCAATATTTCCTTCCCTAATACTGCTGTCATCCATTTCCTACTCTTTGAAAATACCATGCATGCTATTGGATGGGGTTAGCCAGCAGTATTGCATCCCCACTTAACAAAATTATGCCAGTAACTAACAAGGAAAAGTTACCCTTAGCTTTCTTAACCAATTTCTTTTTAACCATTTCACCTTACTTATCATATTTTTGGATTTTTATTTCATTTATTTTGTGCACCCTGATGCCTTTTAAAATCTCTTTTAATTGTTTCTTAATTCTTTTAAAATGGATTTTATTTTCCTAGCTTTTTTGAGACTTCCTTCCTGGTAGTTGCAAATTTGTCTGCTGTAGATGTCTATCTTGTAGATTGAATGTTACGTCATTCAAATTTTTTTTTTTGCTGATCCTTTATCCCTCTGTCCCTCAAACAATAAAAATTGATTTTGAAATCGCATTTTCCCGCTGCTTGTTGTGCATGTTTGATTATTCTTAAATTGTTGATCCCACCATTGACAGTCGAGTCTAGATGTGCTGTTCTCCTCGTGATGTATTGTGTCAAGCTCCTGTCTTGCACTGTTGTTACCCATTTGTATTATGTTGCCATGTTTCCATTTCTGGTTATTATTGAATTGATTGATATTAATGATTCCAAAATTTTTAATACTTCAATGCCTAATACTAGTCAAACTTCTGCCTATTCAGCACAGGCACCAATTGATAGCCATTAATTCTACTTTTATTTGATTCCAATCAGACTGTTTAGCTTTTTCAGCATGTTAATGATAGTCAAAGGATCATGGAGAACAGTAGACATTGTTTACATGGACTTCACTAAAGCCTTAGACAAGAATCTGCATGGTAGACTGATTCATAGTTAGATCACATGGGATCCAGGGAGAGCTTGACAATTTGATATAAAATTAGCTTGACAGTAAGAGATAGAGGGTGGTGATGGAGGGTTGTTCTTCAAACTGGGGGCCTGTGACCAGTGGTCAGGGATCAGTACAGGGTCCACTGTTGTTAACAGTTTGGATGAGAATATAGGAGTCATAATTAGGAAGTTTGTAGATGACCTCAAAATTAGTGGTGTAGTGGACAGTGAAGAACGTTACCTCGGAGTACAATGGTATGTGGATTAATTAAGCTAATAGACTGAGAAGTGGCAGATGGAGTTTAATTTGGATAAATGTGAGGTATCAAATTTGGTAAAACAAATAAGGGCAGACCAATCTTCTGTGAATCATGTACAAGGACACCCAGGTCCCTCTGCACAGCTGTTTGCTGCAATTTCTTTGCCAATCAAGTAATAGCCCTTTTTCTTGTTAGTCCTACCAAAATGGATGACTTGACATTTATTAACTTTGTATTCCATCTGCCAGACCTTTGCCCACACAGTTAAACTATGTTCTTCTGCAAAGTTTTACAGTCCTGTGCACACTTTGCTCTGCCACTCATCTTACTGTCATCCTCAAATTTTGACACACCACACGTGGCCTCCAACTCCAAATCATCTATGTAAGTTGTGACTAATTGCAGCCCAACACTGATCCCTGAGGCACACCACTAGTCACTGATCGCCAACCAAAAAAGCACTCATTTATCCTCACGTTTTGCTTCCTGTTAGTTAACCAATCCATGCTAATACACTGCCTATAATGCCTTGCATCCTTATCTTATGCAGCAGTCTTTTGTGCAGCACCTTGTCAAATACCTTTTGGAAATCTAGATACATCACATCTGCTGGGTCCCTGTTGTCCACCGTGCTCGTAATGTCTTCATAGAATTCCAGTAGATTAGTTAAGCATGATCTGCCCTTCATGAACCTGTGCTGCGTCTGCCTGATGGGCCAATTTCTATCTCGATGTCTTGCTATTTCTTCCTTGATAATAGACTCCAGCATGTTCCCCAAAACAGAGGTTAAGCCAGGGGTGGGGAACTTAAGGCCGCATGCAACCTTTTAGGCCATTGTGTGTGGCTTTTTGAATGAATCCAAATTTTGCAGAACAAATCTTTTACTTTTTATTAATATTTATTTAAAGTCCTTGTTTGATGCTAAGAAAGATCCAATTGAAATATGGAAAAATGCAATAGAATACCCATGCCTTTGGCAACATGCACGAAAAATGCTTTTCAACCACTTATTGCTGCGAATCTACATTCTCTTACTTAACTAAAATCAAGACGCCCTTAAGGTCACAAATGATGAATACCTATCTAGAGGATCAGCTAAAACTGCAGACCTCCATGCTGCAATCAAATATTCGAATGCTTTCCTACAAAAAGCAGTCACAACAAAGTCATTAAAAGGTTAGTTAGCTTTAGAATTAACATTTTTTTCTTTTTTTTAAGTTAGTACATAGTAGTTAGATTTTTACAAAATAATGTGAATTTTGAAGAATATATAATTGAAGTTTCTTAGATGCGGCCTTATTAGATTACAACTAACATGATGCGGCCTTCCAGCATGAAAAGGTTCCCCACCTCTGGGTGAAGCTAATCAGTCTATAATTCCCCATCTTTTGCCTACTTTTTTTAAAACAGTGGCGTCACATTTGCTGATTTCCAATCTGCTGGAACTGCCCTAAAGTCCAGTGAGTTTTGGAAAATTACCACAAGTGCATTTGCTATTTCTCCCATCCTCTATTTTAGTACACTGGGATGCATTCCATCAGGGTCAGGAGACTTGTCTGCTTTTAGCTCCATTAGCTTGCCCAATACTACCTCTTTTGTGATAACTATTGTTTCCAGGTCCTCACCTACTTTCGTCTCTGTCAATTACTGGCATGTTATTAGTGTCCTCCACTGTGAATGACTGCCACAAAATACCTGTTTAATGCCTCAGCCATTTCCTCATATCCCATTACTAAGTTCCTCTTCCCGCCCTCGAAAGGACCAATCTTTACTTCAGCCACACTTCATCCTGTATATTTATAGGAACTTCTGCTATTTGTCTTTAGATTGAGCTAGTTTACTCTCATAATCTATCTTACTTTGCTTTATAGCTTTTCAGCCATTTCCTCATATCCCATTACTAAGTTCCCCTTCCCGCCCTTGAAAGGACCAATCTTTACTTCAGCCACACATCATCCTGTATATTTATAGGAACTTCTGCTATTTGTCTTTAGATTGAGCTAGTTTACTCTCATAATCTATCTTACTTTGCTTTATAGCTTTTTTGTGGCTTTCTGTTGACCGTTGAAGCTTTCCAAATCTTCTAGTATCCTGCTGATCTTGGCCCCTTTGAATGCCTTTTTCAATTTGATAACCTTCCTTATTTCCTTAGACACCCACAACAGATTATCTCTTTTCCTCCAGTCCTTCCTTTTCACAGATGTATATTCCTGATGAAGGGGTTATGCCCAAAACATCATCTCTCCAGCTCCTCAAATGCTGCCTGACCTACTGTGCATTTCTAGCACCACACTTTTCGACTCTGACTCTCCAGCATCTGCAGCCCTCACTTTCTCCTACTGGTATATACATTTCATGAGCACTTTGAAAAATTGCTTTCAAAGTTCTCCAAAGTTTTTCAACTGTCCCACCATATAATGTCTTTGCTTCCAGTCTACTTTAGCCAACTCCTCCCTCATCCTGTTGTAGTCTCCTTTGTTTAAGCACAGGACCCTGGTATTGGATTTTATCTTCACACCTTCCATCTGTGTTCTAAGGAATTGGAATGTCATGTTGAGGTTGTTCAGAATATTGGCGAGAGCACTTGTAGAGTACTGTGTACAGTTCTGGTCACCTCGCTATAGGAAGGATATTATTAAATTGGATAGGGCTCAGGAAAGATTTAGCAAGATGTTACTGGGACCAGAGGATTTGAGTTAAAGGAGAGACTTCTTTCCTTCACTCTGTAGCTAACCTCATGCTGTCCTTATTCTGGAAATGTTTGATGGGGGCAGTGTGGAGGGAGCTTTACTTTTATTTTGAACGAGTAAATGTGACTTTACTTTCAGCTTAAGAACAGTGAGTGCTTAACTTTTGTTTTAAGAGTCAT
Organism: Chiloscyllium plagiosum; assembly: GCF_004010195.1. Lineage (NCBI taxonomy): Eukaryota > Metazoa > Chordata > Chondrichthyes > Orectolobiformes > Hemiscylliidae > Chiloscyllium > Chiloscyllium plagiosum. The sequence goes on from NC_057745.1 coordinate 35,173,583, forward strand.
TGAGCTTTTCCAGTTTAAAAGAGTTGACGCAGCTTCATGCTCACTTTAGTAAGGAGCTTTAATCTTGCTTCCAAATGGTCGAGGGCACTTTGTTGCTTCCAAAGGGTCGAGGATACTATTCATTCTATATGTAACCCTGTGCTATACCTGTTCTGGGAGTGTTTAATGGGGACAGAGTTGTGGAAACTTTATTTTCAGTTTAAAGGAGTAAAGGAACTTTTGCCTGCACCTAACGGCATGCTGTTCATGTCCTAGGCATTTTCAATGGTGACAGTGTGGAAAGAGCTTTACTTTCAGTTTGAAAGCATAATGAGATCTTTACTTACAGGTTTAAATAGTAGAAGGAACTTTACTTTTAATTTAAAAGTGTAGAGGGAGATTTACTGCAGTGTATTTGTCCTGAGAGTGATGGGGACCGAGAGTCTTACTCTTTGTTTAAAAAAAGTCGAGAAAACAGCATAGTGGCAAGCAGTGGAGAGAAAGCTGAAGTGATGAGTAGAGAGTCTGAAAGTACTTAGAATGCAGTGAATGGGATGAGCAATGGAATTTGAGGCTGGAACTCTGCCTTTCTCCTGACCTGCCCGCTGCTTGAAGTCAATTGTCACTCGTCATCTCAATCCTGATTTTTCTGTATTACCCAATCCCACCACAGAGTGTATTACCTCTTATCCTTGACATCCCCATCCATCAGCCTCAGTATGTCTGTTCTGTCTTCATCCCATCTGGAAGAATTTTTATCTTTTATTTTAATTCTCCTTATTAAAGAGATCTTCAAAATGAAGCCCTTGTTAATTTGAGTCTTGAAAAATGTTGAGGTAAAGTGTTTTCTTTGTTTCTTGCACTTGTATTAAATGAGGATTGCAAATATAAACTATATTACTGACAAAATTAACCCATATAATGGAAATTAAACTTTGCTGTTTTCACCTGCAAGTCATGCTGTTGTCAGCAATGTTTTTACTGGACATAACTTTCTCTAACCTTTTTGAATAGGAATATATCACTGATTTTCCGCAGTTTTCAGTCAGTTTGTCACATCATCCAGTACTGGTCACAGTGTGAGGATTATTTCTCAACTGTGGTTTTGATGTTTCTACAACTCAGTAGATGGCAGTGTAATCATTTAAGAAGTGGTTCACTTATTCAGTCTAGATTCGCACTCAGTGCATTACTGAAGGAGTTCAACACTTTCCAAAGAGATAATAAAGCAAAATCCATCTATGTTCACAGGTGCATTAATCATCCACGATTTTCAATTTTTGGTTTTGATCCTCATTCCTTGCTCAGCTCATACCAATATAAAGAGTTAAAATCTCAACACCAGGTTGTAGTCCAACAGGTTTGGATTAGATTCCCTACTGTGTGGGAACAGACCCTTCGGCCCAACCAGTCCACACCGACTCTCCGAAGAGTAACCCACCCAGACCCATTTCCCTCTGACTAATGCACCTAACACTATGGGCAATTCAGCATGGCCAATTCACCTGACCTGCACACCTTTGTGACTGTGGGAGGAAACCGGAGCACCAAGAGAAAACCACGCAGACACGGGGCGAATGTGCAAACTCCACAGAGACAGTTGCCAGAGGCGGGAATTGAACCTGGGTATCTGGCACTGTGAGGCAGTAGTGCTAACCACTGTGCCACCGTGCTGCCCACTTGCCACTGTGCTGCCCATTTGATTTTTAACTTTGCCCTTCCCAGTCTGGCACCTCAACATCAATATAAATAGATTGTGTAATTCAGGGATATGGGACAAAAAAAACTGCAGATGCTGGAATCCAAAGTAGACTAGCAGGAGGCTGGTAGAACACAGCAAGCCAGGCAGCATCAGGAGGTGGATTGAAGAAGGGTTACACCCAAAATGTCGGCTTCTTCACCTAATGCTGCTTGGCTTGCTGTGTTTGACCAGCCTCTTGCTTGTCTATTCGTGGAATCTATCCATTTGCAGAAACAGTTTTACATTAACTACGTGATAGTCATCATAAAATAGTTTATTCCATGAGAGGCACCTTAGGACATTTGAGACAAAAAAAAGGCAATTGTCTTGTTAAGTGAAGAATTATTTTTGTGTTCAAAACCTCTAGGCTTGTTCATTTTTCTTGTTTTGATCATGAACTGTAGCAATACATGCAGATTAGTGTTGCACTGTGGATATTGATGATTAACCATATAGTGTGGGATGACAGTAAAAGGTAGTCTAGACTGGTCAAGGGCAGTATGTCCTTTGCTTGAAGGATTTTACTGATCCATTAAACTGACAATCCAGTAGATTTCTTCATTTTTTTTGGTACCAAGCTAGAGGGATCAGGTTGGAGGATGTGATTAAATTTGCCAAGGCCTCTATTTTTAGTCGTGATCACAATGTAAACTATCTCCCCTGTATCACCTCAGCCTGGCTGAAGACCTTGACGTATTGATCACATTACACGTTTTTCACATCCACCCACTTGGTGGGACTGTACCTATGCGGTTCTGTCATAATTTGTCTAATCATCTAATATTACTTGCACTGGTGGCTGTTGCTTCACCCTGAAGATCCTCATCTCGATGTCATCTGCATGGAATTCTAAGGCAGCATCGTTCAAAAACAAAGCATTTGTTCACAATATTTAGCTTTACCTCACCACTAACTCTCTCGACTGTTCCATAATCACTAAATTATCACATTGTTTATAGATCATTGCTTGCACTAGTTGAGCAGAAGTTTTCTCCATCTAAATATTAGAAATTTTCATGGAATACAAGGAGAACTATCCATTTGCATACAGAACTGGCTCATAGGTAGAAGACCGAGGGCGGTGATGGAGGATTGTTTTTCAGACTGGAGGCCTGTGACCAGTGGCGTGCCACAAGAGTTGGTGCTGGGTCCATTACTTTTTGTCGTTTATATGAATGGTTTGGATATGAACGTAGGAGGTAAAGTTAGTAAGTTTGCAAATTACACTAAAATTGGAAGTGTCGTGGACAGATTACAATGGAATCTTGATCAGATGGGCCAATGGACTGAGGAGTGGCAGATGGATTTTAACTTTGATAGATGCGAGGTGCTGCATTTTGAGAAAGCAAATCTTAGCAGGACTGATACACTTAATGGTAAGGTCCTAGGGAGTGTTGCTGAACGAAGAGACCTTGGGGTGCAGGTTCATAGCTCCTTGAAAATGAAGTAACAGATAGGTAAGATAGTGAAGAAGGCATTTGGTATGCTTTTCTTTATTGGTCAGAGCATTGAGAGGTCATGTTGCAGCTGTACAGAACATTGCTTCGGCCACTGTCGGAATATTGCGTGCAATTCTGGTCTCCTTCCTATTGCAAGGATGTTCTGAAACTTGAAATGGTTCAGAAAAGGTTTATAAGGATGTTGCCAGGGTTGGAGGATTTGAGCTATAGGGAGAGGCTGAATAGGCTGGGGCTGTTTTCCCTGGAGCGTCGAAGGCTGAGGGGTCACCTTATCGAGGCTTATAAAATCATGAGGGGCATGGATAGGATCAACAGACAAACCTCTTTTCCCTGGGGTGGCGGAGTCCCGACCTAGAGAGCATAGGTTGAGGGTGAGAGGGGAAAGATATAAAAGAGACCGAAGGGGCAACTTTTCACGCTGAGGGTGGTGCATGCGTGGAATGAGCTGCCAGAGGAAGTAGTGGAGGCTGGTACAATTGCAACGTTTAAAAGGCATCTGGATGGATATATGAATAGGAAGGGTTTAGATTAGATTATTTAGTGTGGAAACAGGCCCTTCGGCCCAACAACTCCAAACCGACCCGCCGAAGCGTAACCCACCCAGACCCATTCTCCTACATTTACACCTTCACCTAACACAACGGGCAATTTAGCATGGCCAATTCACCTAACCTGCACACTTTTGGATTGTGGGAGGAAACCCCACGCAATCACTGGGAGAATGTGCAAACTCCACACAGAGTTTGGAGTCTGAGGCGGGAATTGAACCCGGGTCACTGGCGCTGTGAGGCAGCAGTTCTAACCACAGTGCTAACCACTGTGCCACCATGCCGCCCGTTTAGAGGGATGTAGGAAACCAGAGCACCCGGAGGAAACCCCCCGCAATCACTGGGAGAATGTGCAAACTCCACACAGAGAGTCGTCTGAGGCGGGAATTGAACCCGGGTCTCTGGCGCTGTGAGGCAGCAGTTCTAACCACAGTGCTAACCACTGTGCCACCATGCCGCCCGTTTAGAGGGATGTGGGCCAAGTGCTGCCAAATGGTACTAGATTATGATTTGGAGATGCCGGTGTTGGACTGGGGTGTACAAAGTTAAAAATCACACAACACCAGGTTATAGTCCAACAGGTTTAATTGGAAGCACACTAGCTTTCGGAGCGACGCACCTGCCGAAGAAGCGTCGCTCCAAAAGCTAGTGTGCTTCCACTTAAACCTGTTGGACTATAACCTGGTACTAGTTTAGGTTGGGATATCTGGTCAGCATGGATGAGTTGGACCAAAGGGTCTGTTTCCGTGCTGTACATCTCAATGACTGTAATGTTCTCAGTTTGTGCAACAAATTCTGTTACCTTATTACTTACTCTTTCGACCAGCAGCTGCCTAACTTTGTAAACTTGAGGGAATCCAAAACTCTGCCCATATCATTAATGTTGTCAAATCCCATTGCCCTCAATTACCCATGTGTTTGTTGGCCTACATTTCCCTTGGATAGCAATGCCTCTTTTACAGTTCTCATTATTTTCAAATCCCTCCATGACCGTGACTATTCTATCTCTGTGATCTGCTCCAGCCTTTCAACCCTCATTGATATCTGTTCTCTTCTAATTCTTGCCTCCTGAGTATTGCCAGATTTGCTGCTCAATTAGTAATTGCGCGTCACCTGTCACAGCCCTAAATTCTGCAATAATAGCAATGTTAATATCACTGGAATATTACACAGAAGCCAGGACTATTGATTTGTATTCATATACTCAAATCCCACTCTTCTGGTGATTTTAACTTGTTCACTGTAACTTTGTATTGGTATCTTCCTTGGTAAAAGCAATACTCAGTATCTCAACCATACTTTTTGTCTGAAATAAAAACAAATTGCTGGAGAAACTCAGCAGGTCTGGCAGCCACTGTGGGGAGAAATAAAGCTAATGTTTCAAGTTGGTGACTCTTCCTAAGATAAACTTTTTGTCTCCATGCTAGAGTCATCTTTTCGTTTCCTAATCAGCCTCTCACCACCTTTTACCACTATTTTGTTACTCATTTTTGTGCAGAACATACTTTGATTAACTTTTGTGTTTTCTGGCATCTCTTGTACCCTGGGTTTTCTAAGAGCATAAAATATCGGAAAAGAATTTGACCAATTAGTCCATCGAGCCTGCTCCACCATTCGATCATGGCTAATATGCTCCTCATCTCTGTTCTTCTGTCTCCTCCCTCTAACCCTTGATCCCCTTGCTAATCAAGGACGTATCTATCTCTGGCTTAAATATGCTCATTGCTTGGTCTCTACAGTCTTCTGTGGCAGTGCGTTCCACAGATTAACACCCTCTGGCTGAAGAAATTCCACCTCATTTCAGTTTTAAAGGGTTGTCCCTTCATTCTGAGGCTGTGCTCTTGGTTCTTAGTCTCTCCAACTGTTGGAAACATCTTCCCTATGATCACTGTATCCAGCCCTCTCAGTATTCTGTAAGTTTCAATGAGATTCCCCACCGCCGTCTATTTAAACTCCATCGTGTGTGACCCTCACCTGCTATTCCTATGACAAGCCCTTCAGCCCTGGGATCAGTCTTACAAACTTCAGGGTCCCTTCCAATGTCAGTACTTCCTTGGATATAGGGCCCAAAACTGCTCACAGTATTCCAAATGCAACTGACCAGAACCTTATCTAGCCTCAGCAGTACACCTCTGCTCTTGTATTCTAGCTCTCTTAAAATGAATGCTAACATTGCATTTGCCTTCCTGACTGCCAGCTGACGCCGCATGTTAATCTTCAGACTTCTACGTCACTGCATGTTTTGGATTTCCAATGCCTTTCCACATTTAGGTAATTGTCCTCGCTTCTATTCTTCCTACCAAAGTGTGTAACATCAATTTTCCCACGTTGTACTCTATCTTTTGCTACTTTGTCTCCTAGCCTGTCCAAATCCTTCTACAGCCTCCCCACTTCCTCAGCATTACCTATTCCTCCACCTTTGTTTGTGTCATCTGCAAACTTGGCAACAATGCCCTCAGAGCCTTAACCCAGATCATGAACTTATAATGTGATCCTTGCAGAACTCCACTAGTCATGGGTTGCCATTCTGAAAAAGACCCCTTTATCCACCCCGACCCCTGGCCTTCTGTCAGTCAGCCAATCCTCTATCCATGCCAATCGCTTGCTCCTAGCTCTTTTCTTAATTCGTAGCTTCCTGTATTGCACCTTGTCACAGGCATTCTAAAAATCCAAAAAGATCACCTCGGCTGGTTCTCCTTTGTCCAATTTGCTAATTACCTCTTCAAAATATTCTAGCAGATTTCAGGCATGACCTCCCCATAATAAAGCTATGCTTGCTCCGCTTGATTTTGGCATGCATTTCCAAGTACTCCGCAATCCATCCTTAATTATGCACTCTAAAATCTTACCAAAGGCTGAGGTCAGGCTAATTGGCCTATAATTTCCTGTCTTCTCTCTCTTTCCTTTAAACAGGGGTGTTACGTTAACCATTTTGTAGTCCCAGTTAGTGTGGGTGATTATCCACCTATGATCTTTCAGTTTTCCCGGCGCCACTATACTCACGTCTGTCCCCTGATTCTCTTGATTTTCCGGTATACTGCTGGTGTTTTCCACCTTGATGACTGATGCAGTGTACCTACTGAGTTCCTCTGCCATTTCTTTGCTATGTCTCAGCCTCATTTTCCAACAGTCCATTGTCCACTCTAGTCTCTCTCTTAGCTTTTAGATATCTTAAAAAAAATCCCTTGTAATCTTTTATATTTCTATCTATTTTAACTTCATATTTCATCATCTCCCCCCGTCCCACAATTGCCTTTTTAGTTATCCTCTGCTGGATTTTAAAGGCTTCCCACTAATCTTCAAAGTTTAAAAATCTCACGGGTTTATTTGGAAGTACAAGCTTTTGGAATACTGTTCCTTTGTCAGGTAGCTACCTGATGAAAGAGCAGCGCTCCAAAAGCTTGAATTCCAAATAAGCATGTTGAACTATATCCTGGTGTTGTGATTTTTAACTTTCTCCACCCCAGTCCAACACTGGCACATCCACATCATGACTAATCTTCAACCCATTCTTCTCTGTTTTCTTCTTCTCGTCCCCTTTGAACTTTGCATATTTAGCCTGGGTCTTCACTCATGTTATACGTCTGAAATCTATGATGAACTCCTGCATCAAAAGCCCTTTTTTTTTTGCATTTGTGGGATGTGGGTGTCTCTGTCAAGGCCAGCAATTATTTCCTGTTGCTATATGTCCTTGAGAAATTGCTTGTGTGCTGCTGTCTTGAGCTGTTAGATAATGTAAAGTTGCAGGCGGTTTATCTAAAATTTGCTAGTTATCAGCCCAATTATTTTTTATATCCCAGTTGTAACTCATTCCATAAGATGAGCTGCCCTGCTATCACTATGTTTATTGTATACTAAAGATGGGGGCAGGAGTGGGTATTGTCAGCTACTTGCCAATAATCTCCTTCACGGGTGCTGTTGTCACTTCAGATGTTTGTTAATCCACTTGCCTGATGTTTATCGCTGGGTAATCCATTTCGTCTTGGTCTGTTACTTTTAGCATTTTAAACAATTTTTAACATCTAAGTTATGAGCGTAAGGTTAGCCTGAATGTTTTCCTAACCTTGTTAGGCACCTTTAGGCAATTTTTTTGTCCCTTCCCTCGCTATGCCATTTGGCTTTCTGCTGCTGTAAGTTCTTACTGCATTTGTTCAGCTCACTCTCTCCAAGATCAAATTTTACAATAATTTGGCAGTTTAATTGTCACAATTACTGATCCCAATTCCTGATGTATTTCATGAACTTAGTTCAAATTCTACCGAGGGATTTGAATTTATCTCTGGATCATTGTCTCAGCCTCTGACTAGTAACATAACCGCTATGCTATTGTACTCAGTACCGTTAGAGTTACCTGTATCTGCTGAAGTATGAATGTATAGACAATGAGGAATGGATCAAGCTTGGCTGTAATATCATCTCTGGTTGAAAGCCTGCCGCACTTAGTCTTGGCTTGGACGATGAACGGTATTTGGGTGAGCTTTGAAGCTATCCAACAAAAGATCACTACTGAAAGAAATGCAGAACATGCATTCATGTAGTACCTTATCAAGTTTCTGGATATCCTAGTAAACCATATCAAATTAATCACTGAATATAATTCTTGTTATGTAGACAAGCATGCTAATTAATTTAGTCGTCTGTTTTTTTTAAAACCTGCCATTGGACTATTTTCAATCAGCTGAATAGGCAGACCTCTGTTTACCAACTGACCAAAAAGTTCCAGCACAAAGCTGTCTCAGTACTGCCAATTAAGCAGCACATGCCCAAATTATGTGCTATAGTGTTGCTCTGTGGCTCTTATCTTGAGATTGTTATTTGAGAAGAATGACAGATCTGCTTTTCTATTGCAACTTTTCAGATTTATTCTTGGATGGCATCTGGGTGTCACTAGCAAGGCACACGTTTATTACCCATCCCAAATTGCCCTTGAATGAAAGGCCTGCCTGCCTGCTTGGGGAAGTTAAGAATCAATCCTTTGGAGTTAAGAGTTCTGTATCCCTGGAAATCATCATCTCAAACCTTTTTTAAAACTTCAACTTTTATTTTATGTACAGATTCAGTGTTTCTTTTTTTCATTTTAAAAAAAAAATGATGTCCTGATATTACCTTATCTTAATTGTTTTTGATCTTTTCTAGCTGATCCCACCGTTAAAGATTTAATTGGAGGTTTCACTGCATTGCATTATGCAGCTATGCATGGCCGAGCACGAATTGCAAGGTTGATGTTGGAATCGGAGCATAGACCTGATATTATTAATGCTAAAAGCAATGACGGATGGACTCCTCTCCATGTGGCTGCCCACTATGGCAGAGACTCATTTGTCAGACTTCTGCTGGAGTTTAAAGCTGAAGTTGATCCACTCAGTGATAAAGGCACAACTCCACTTCAACTGGCCATTATCAGAGAGCGCTCAAGCTGTGTGAAAATTCTTTTGGATCACAATGCCAACATTGACATTCAAAATGGTTTCCTGCTGCGATATGCAGTGATCAAAAGCAACCATTCATATTGTCGAATGTTTCTTCAAAGAGGTGCAGACACAAACCTTGGCAGGATGGAGGATGGACAAACTCCATTACACTTGTCTGCACTAAAGGATGATGTACTTTGTGCACGGATGTTACATAACTATGGTGCAGATTGCAACACAAGGAACTATGAGGGACAGACTCCTCTGGCTGTCTCTGTAAGTCTATCTGGAACCAGCAGACCCTGCTTAGATTTCTTACAGGAGGTTACAAGTAAGTCATATTTTTCTCATTTTTAGATTTGGAAGATTGAGGTGCCAGGAAACATCACCTCCACTTGTTTTGATTGCCTTGTTCTGTATTTAATTTAAAGCAGAGTGCATGGATACATTAACAAGAAATGCTGCTGAGAGTTTTCCATTCAATCTCTCTGCATCGTGCTGTATCTCTGCCCTTTTGGCCAGGTCTTCTGAGTCTGTCTTCTCCACAAATGCAAAGTGGACAGCTCTGGAATGAATTCCATCATTGTAATGATGGAGCACTCTTTACAGGTGGGAGCACTCTTGACAGCACTTGAACCTCTTAAGTACATTTAAATGTTCAGTACAAAAGGATATGTGTGCGAGTGATTGACTGGGAAGGTGAGCAAGGTTATCTTAGGTGGATGGGCAAAAGATACCTCAAGCAGGTGGGGTTGGAAGGCAGAAGCTCAGGATCAATATCGTTAGGGCAAGTAGGGAAGGGTGGTGAGTTGTGATGTCTTGGAAGATACTGTTGTGTAGCTACCTAGGAGTGAAACTTATTGTTCTGGGTAACTATCCAAGCAAGTACCATGGAAACTGCCTGAAGTTTGACTGTAATTTTGTGGAACATTTTGCAGAGTGTCTCTGGGAGCAGCGAAATTGCCCCTGGGGATTTCACAATTTCTGAACAGTTCTCATTAAGAATCTGAAGAAAGAAATTTGCAGTCTAAGGGGAAGTTGGCAGGGTGGAGGGGCACTAGCATAGGTTGCGTTGCTCTGGCAGATAGCTAACAAACGATATCCTTTGTCTTTTAGTCATTCTATAATTATTAATGCCGAGGAATGTTTTACTTAAACCCGAGCATGCTGAGAACCTCAGGCAGTTCAGGTGACCTCTACACTGGAGTGTTACCCTTTTATTTGTGCTCCAGTCCTGGAGTCAGACTTGAACCAATAACTGGATTAGTGGTGCTGGAAGAGCACAGCTGTTCAAGCAGCATCCGAGGAGCAGTAAAATCGACGTTTCGGGCAAAAGCCCTTCATCAGGAATAAAGGCAGAGAGCCTGAAGGGTAGAGAGATAACCTAGAGGAGGGTGGGGGTGGGGATAGAGTAGCATAGAGTACAATAGGTCAGTGGGGGAGGAGATGAAGGTGATAGGTCAGGGAGG
>NC_057745.1:35185018-35210113 GCF_004010195.1 Chiloscyllium plagiosum
GGGGGTGGGCGAGGGGCGGAGAGATAAATGGGAGGGGGGGTGGGGCGGGGTGGGGGAAGGTACTAAGAATGCAATAGGTGAATTAAGTTGGGGGTGAAGGTGATAGGTTGGAGGAGAGTAGAGTAGGGCGGATAGGTGGGAAGGAAAATGGGACAGGTAGGACAAGTCAAGAGGGCAGTGCTGAGTTGGAAAGTTGGAACTGGATAAGGTAGGGGGAGGGGAAATGAGGAAACTGGTAAAATCCACATTGATCGCATGTGGTTGGAGGGTCCTAAAGAGGATGATGAGGCATTCTTCCTCCAGGTGTTGGATGGTAAGGATTTGGTGGTGGAGGTGGCCCAGGACCTGCATGTCCTTGGCAGAGTAGGAGAGGGAGTTAAAGTGTTTGGCCACAGGGTAGTGAGGTTGTTTCGTGCATGTGTCCCAGAGAGTTTATAGAATCCCTGCAGAGTGGAAATAGGCCCTTTGGCCCAACAAGTCCACTCTGATCTGCTGAAGACCTATTCTCTTACCCTATTACTTTACATTTCTCCTGACTAATGCACCTAACCTACACATCCCTGAACATTGGTCAATTAAGCTTGGCCAATTCACCTAACCTGCACGTCTTTGGACTGTGGGAGGAAACTGGAGCACCGTGAGGAAACCCATGCAGACACAGGGAGAATGTGCAAGTTCTACATAGACAGTCACCCAAGGCTGGAATCGAACCCAGATCCCTGGTGCTGTGAGGCAGCAGAGCTGAGCACTGAGCCCGTGCAGCTTCATATTCTCTGAAGTGTTCCGCAAGAAGGCATCCTGTCTCCACAATGTAGAGGAGACCACGCTGGGAGCAACGAATACAGTAGATGATGTGTGAGGAAGTGCAGGTAAATCTCTGACGAATATAGAAGGCTCCTTTGGGGCCTTGGGCAGAGGTAAGGGGGGAGGTGTGGGCGTAGGTTTTGCAGTTTTTTTGGTGGCAGTGAAAAGTGCCAAGAGGGGAGGTGGGTTGGTCGGTGGGGGTGTGGACCTAACAAGGGAGTCGCGGAGGGAATGGTCTTTGTGGAATGCCGATAATGGGGGAGAAGGATATAGATCCCTGGTGGTGGGGTCTGTTTGTAGGAGGCAGAAATGGCCTTGTTGTGGTTGGAGGGGTTGGGTTCGAGGGCGGAGGTGCAGGAAGTGGAGGAGATGCGCTGGAGGGCATCATCAACCACGTGGGAGGGGAAATTGCAGTCTTTGAAGAAGGAGGCCATCTGGTATGTTCTGTGGTAGAATTGGTCCTCCTGGGAGCAGATGCAGCGGAGACGGAGGAATTGAGAATAAGGGATGCGTCCTGTAAAAATGCCATTCTTTAATCCCAATTCCTCCACCTCTGCTGCATTTGCATTATATTAGATTACTTACACTGTGGAAACAGGTCCTTCGGCCCAACAAGTCCACACCGACCCGCCGAAGCGCAACCCACCCATACCCATTCCCCTACATTTACCCCTTCACCTAACACTACAGGCAATTTAGCATGGCCAATTCACCTAACCTGCACATTTTTGGACTATGGGAGGAAACCGGAACACCCGGAGGAAACCCACGCAGACACTGGGAGAATGTGCAAACTCCACACAGACAGTCGCCTGAGGCAGGAATTGAACCCGGGTCTCTGGTGTTGTGAGGCAGCAGTGCTAACCACTGTGCCACCATGCCACCCATTTGCTCCCAGGAGGACCAATTCCACCACAGGATATACAGGTGGCCTCCTTCAAAGACCGCATGTGGTCAATGATACCCTCCACATCTCATCCACTTCCCATACTTCTGCCCTCGAACCCCACCTCTCCAACTGCAACAAGGACAGAATCCCACTGGTCCTCACCTTCCACCCAACCAACCTCCGAATACATCACATTGTTCTCTACCATTTCCGTCACCTACAAAGCCGCACGAAGTGCAAAGCCTGTGCCCACACCTCCCCCCTTACCTCTGTCCAAGGCCCCAACGGAACTTTTCACATCCGACAGATTTACATGCACTTCCACACATGTCATCTACTGTCTCCATTGCTCCTGATGTGGTCTCCTCCACACTGGGGAGACAGGACGCCTTCTTGCGGAATGCTTCAGAGAATATCTCTGGGGGACATCTTTGGCTCCTCGGCACTGCCCTCTTGACCTGTCCTACCTGTCCATCTTGCTTTCCACTTATCCGCTCCACCCTCCTCTCCAACGTATCACCTTCACCCCCAACTTCATCTACCTATTGCATTCTCAGCTACCTTTCCATTTATCTCTCAGCCCCCTTAGGTCACCCCCTCGTTCCTGATGAAGAGCTTATGCCTAAAATGTCAATTCTCCTGCTCCTCGAATGCTGCCTGAGTAGCTGTGTTTTTCTAGCACCACACATTTTGACTCTGATTTCCAGCATCTGCAGTGCTCACTTTCTCCCAGTCAAATATTATGGTAAACTTGGCGTGTTTGTTTTTAGATCAGACAGCCACAACGCTCCAGTTTGTCTGTACGCATCAGTTGGTGCACTATCATTTGTTTAGTGACAGCATAATAAAATCTATAGATTACCCAAGGACTTGCATTTCCAAAATCTAGTAATTTACCAAAGCAGAATTTTTTTCTTGTGTGTGCTCTAGAAATGCAATTTATACAAAATATTTAAAGTATTGTTAATTTTAAGTCAAATCAAATACAATTCTTGATCAGAGCAATAGCAGATGGAATTTAAGTGGAAGATGATGCATTTTGGGAGGTCTAATAAAGGAAGGATATACTCAATGAATAGTATGTCCCCAGGGAGTACAGAGGAACAAAAGTGCCTTAGTGTACAAGTACATAGATCCCTGATACCAACCCAGTAAATAGGAAGGTGAAGGAGGCATGTAGGATGCTTGCCTTCATTTGCTGGGACATAGACTATAGGTGCAAGGAAGTCTTGTTATACCTTTATCAAACATTGGTTAGGACAATGATATAATGCTTCGTGCAGTTCTGATCGCCATGCTATTGGAAGGACATGATTGCAGTGGAGAGAGTGCAAAGGCAATTCATCCATATGTTGTCTGGGATGAAAACACTCCATTATGAGGAGAGACTGATTACCCTGGATTTGTTTTCCTGGAGCAGCAGAGGCTGAGGGGGGATCTGATTGACAAGATTATAAGAGGTGTAGACTGGGTAGACTGTGAGAATCTTTTTCCTATGGCAGACATGAGAGGTAGATGGTTTAGTGGGGATCTGAGAGACAAAAATCACCAAGAGGGTGGTAGAAATATAGAATGCATTGCCTGGGAGGGTGGTGGAGACTGGTACTTTTGAACATTTAAAAAGCATCTGGATGAGCACTTAAAATGTCAGGGCATCGTAGGCTATGACCAAATGCAGGTTTATTGTAGTTTGGTGTTTCTTGGTTGGCATTGACATGGTGGGCTGAAGGTCCTGTTTCTTACCTGTATGACTCAATAAATGACTTGTTAAAATGTGCATTGATTTGTAAGAAACAAAATCAATCTGAGCTGGACTTTACACAAGTGCATTAGCAACCCAGCATAAATGTGGGCGGCACGGTGGCACAGTGGTTAGCACTGCTGCCTCACAGCGCCAGAGACCCGGGTTCAATTCCCGACTCAGGCGACTGACTGTGTGGAATTTGCACATTCTCCCCGTGTCTGCCTGGGTTTCCTCCAGGTGCTCCGGTTTCCTCCCACAGTCCAAAGATGTGCAGGTCAGGTGAATTGGCCATGCTAAATTGCCCGTAGTGTTAGGTAAAAGAGGTAAATGTAGGGGAATGGGTGGGTTTCGCTTCGGCGGGGCGGTGTGGACTTGTTGGGCCGAAGGGCCTGTTTCCACACTGTAAGTAATCTAATCTAGACTAAATGCATGCTGCAGCAGCTGACATTGAAGCACGTGGTTCATGCACTATACTTGCCTGAAAGAAGCTGTTCGAGAGGACAGAATACAAGAGCTTCTAATAATTTAACAATGTAATAAAACAGATTTAAGGTTCAGCTGCTGTTTTCACATCAAATTATTTTCTCAGTCACAATCACAGAATTGTTACAATGCAGAAGGAGGCCATTCAGCACCTGCACCAGATCTGTTAGTTCCCGGCAATGTTTGTTCCTTTTTCCCATATCCATGCACGCTATTTGTATTTGAATAATCATGATTGCTCTCTTGAAAGCCTGAGTTGAATCTTCCTCCACCACATTTCCCATGAAATGCATTCCGTACCTTAACTACGTACTATGTGAAAAAGTTATGTCTGACATCACCCTTACTTTGTTCGCACATCACTTTAAATCTATGCCTTATCCTTTTATTCTTTTACAGGCAGGAACAGCATCAACCCATCTATCCTGTCCATGATTTTGAAAACCATCCCAAATCAAACCTCCCCTTAACCATATTCTCTCCAAGGAGAACAGTCCCAACTTCAATCTATCCTCACAACTGATGTTCCTCATTACTAGAACCATTCACATGAATCATATCTGCACTCTCCCAAAGTATTCACATCTTTCCTATAATATGGCATCTATAACTGCACACAGTACTGCAGCAGAAGTCCAACAAGTGTCCTGTACAAGTTAAACATCAGGTCTTTGATGTTTTACTCTGTGCCTCTGTTAGTAATGCTGAGAACACTGTACGTTTTATTTACTGCTCTCTCCACCTGTCAAGTAGTAGTGATCTGTACATATTTGCACCCACATCTCTCTGACCCTGCAACCCCTTTCGAATTATACCATATTTAATACTACCTTTTAATGTTCTTCCACCTTAAGCACTGAACTGCTTATGTCCATTACACCAACTTGTTAATGTCCTTTAGGAGTTCCACACTGTGCTTCTTGCAGTTTACAATTCTTCCAAGTTAAGTGTCATCAGCAGATTCTACGTTTCCCCTTTAAACCAAGATCCAGATCATTAATTTTTATTAGAAAAATGCAAGAGTCCCAATATCAAGCCCTGGGAGCTCCACTACAAACCTTCCTCCAGCCTGAAAACTATCCATTAATCATTCCTCTATTTTCTATCAGTCAAGCAATTTTGTGTCTATGTTCCTACTATCTAGGGGCGGCACGGTGGCTCAGTGGTTAGCACTGCTGCCTCACAGCACCAACGTCCCAGGTTCTATTCCAACCTCGGGCGACTGTCTGTGTGGAGTTTGCACATTCTCCCCGTGTCTGCGTGAGTTTCCTCCGGGTGCTCCGGTTTCCTCCCACAGTCCAAAGATGTGCAGGCCAGGTGAATTGGCAATGCTAAATTGCCCGTAGTGTTCAGGGATGTTTAGGTTAGGTGCATTAGTCAGAGGGAAATGGGTCTGGGTGGGTTACTCTTCGGAGGTTCGGTGTGGACTTGTTGGGCCGAAGGGTGTGTTTCCACACTGTAGTTAATCTAATCTAATCTCTTTCCTCGCAAGTATGTTGTGTGGCACTGTATCAAGTGCCTCTGTAAATTCCTGTATACCGCGTCAGAAGTGTTACCTCTATTGACCCATCCTGTACCACTTCAGATGGATAGAGCTCTTAGAGATAGTGGAATCAAAGATTATGGGGATAAGGCAGGAACAAGATGCTGATTGTGGATGATCAGTCATGATTATAATGAATGGTGGAGCTGGCTCGAAGGGCCAAATGACCTAGTCCTGCACCTAGTGTCTATTGTCTATGCAATAAACTTCAAGTTAAACACATTTCACTGTAGAAATCTATGCTGATTATCCCTAATTAAATTGCTTTTCTTTCAAAGTAGTGACTAATTTTAATACGAAAAATTGCTTCTCAAAGTTTTCCCACCACCAAAGTTTAACCAGTCTGTAGTGGATCGTATTTACAAGGCATAATGGTTGCAATTCTGCAGTCTTCTGGCAACTTTCCCAAATCCAGGGAATACTAACAGATTATGGTCATTACGCCAATGATTTCTGCATCCACAATTTTTACCCATATTCCTTCAAAATCCTGTAACAGTGTGAGCGCGAAACAAGAAAAGGAGCAACTATCTGTACCTTTAAATGAAAATTTGCTATGGAAAATGGACCCTTTAACACCCCTAAAGGGCAATTAAATGTGAAATTTATATTTGTTTTGTTCCTAAATTGTTGACCAAACCACAAGTTGTGAAATTTAACTTAGAATCAATGGCCACTAGTTTGGTAAATATTTAAATATTTAAAACTGCTGTTAAGCAAAGAAGTCATCCTGATGCACACGTGCACGCACAGCCAACTTATTAGTTGCGAAACCTCTGCCAAAGAAAGCAAACTTAGCATTTTCAATTTGCCTGCATAACATTTGATCAACTGATCTTTAATGCATGTCATGGGACATTAGTGTAATGGTTGTTTTATTTTTCTGCCCCCCTCTAGGACAGCCTCGAAGTTTACAAGATCTGTGCCGAATTAGGATTCGTCAGTGTATTGGCCTTCAAAATTTGAAAGGACTGGATGAACTTCCTCTTGCAAAAGTCATGAAAGACTATTTGAAGCACAAATTTGATGACATTTGAATGTTGAAAGTTCCACTCTTGAGGGTTTGAAGTGAGTGCTGCCTTGCCCCAAGTACATCCTATGCAATTCCCGATTTGAAATTTAAAGCCAATACGGGTATCATTACCTCTCCGAATTTAACAATTCCGTCTTATTGGGCATAATACTGGCCTGCTCCGGGAAGATCTGTGTTCACTTCCAAAATAGTTCCAAGCTGATATACTTAACTGTCTGAGTTGGCAGCGTTCAGAAACTTTGATTATTTCTTCTCTCCAGCTTGACTTCTATTCCAATATAATGTTCAATTATTTTAACTACTGACTGCAAAATTCAATGTGCTGGAACAGGTAACATTTGAATGACAAAGTTAACAGAACAAGAATGAACAAAGCAATTCTGTTTGAAAATATCCAAAAATGTGTTACTCTTAGTTAGTCTGTATCAAGATGGATACAAGTTAAATATTTCAAATTGAAGTGAAAACAAAGAATCTGGAAATGCACAGCAGGTCATTCAGCGTCTGTGATTAGAACGGAGAGTTGGCATTTTGTCCCTAATGTCCTTCATGAGAATTGAAAAACAAGAAATAGAAATGGAAAATACTGGAGATGCACAGCAGGTCAGGCAGCAGGGGTGGAGAAACAAGCAGAGATGGTCTTTCAGATCAGTGACCCTTTATTAGAACTGGAAAAAGATATAATGGATTTTAAGAATGTATTGAGAAATAGGTAGGGTGAGTTTTAAAAAAAGGAAGAGGAAAATCGGACATTAATATCAGGAAAATGAGGGTATGGAAAAGATAACAACAAGCAGCCCAACAAACTGTGAAAGTGCCAGTGTAATAAATACTTAGCATTACATCAGTCAAGTGAAAGATGGGACTGTTGAGGAAGGATGTGTGAATGACTAAGGAAAGTAAAGAAACAGATTATGGGTGAGATTACTTGACTGAGATGATCATCTAACAAAGATTCCACTGGTACCTTTCTTCATTCCTTTCCCTTCCTCTTTACTAATTAATATGTTCATCCATTTTTGTTTCTCTGTTCTGAAACATATAATAGCTCAAAATGTCTGCCACATCCAAATTTGTGTTTTGACAAGAAACAAAATTTAAAGGTGCTATAGTGATTTAGGCTTTTATTGCCGTATTCCCTGTACTTACGTCTTCTCTTTTCCACGCCTTCCAAAACTACTTGTGTTGCCCTTCACTGTAATGCTCTGCTGTATTGTCTGTGATGCTTAGACAGTGGAGGTGCTAAGGTATAGTAGATGCTTTGAACTTGGAAATTTTGTTTGGGAGATGGAAGGAAAGCTAACCAGCGAGTATATCATAATCAGATTTTCATATAAGTAAATCTCGTCACCCAGCTTTGTTTTGTCCTTGGTGCCCCCTCAGGAGTTTGTCTGTTTACTAGTATACCTTTTGTGTTATTTTCTAGTCCTTATCTATGCCTTGCTCTGGAATTCGCATTCACCATTCTGCACCATTAACTTGATCTATATTGTCAGCTGACCATAATGTTGTGGTGTAATGTGTGCAGCCAGTTCATAATTCCTTTTGTTTTTAAAGCATACAACACTGAAGACAGACCAGTGTAAGTGAGTCATTTTCATGTCTGCCAAATATTTGTCCTTTAGAGGTATTTCAGAGTAGAAATATCCTAAAAGCTTTACAACTTTCTGGAGTTGTATGCAACCTAAGTTCTATATGTTTTGCTAGCATCAAATTTTAAGCAGAACATTTAGTATTTCTCAGTATATTTTGAACAGATCTCTGGCAATTGAATTTCCTAACTATATAGGATGTTAAAGAATTATTATTTGATATTTGATGACCTAAGGTTAATAATTATACTTTTAAAAAGCTATCTCATAGCTAAGAACGTGACAGAGCAACAAAGCTGGGGCAATATTTGTGGTAATACTGGGCCAGTATGGATTTCCTTTCCATGGATTGCCGCCTTGCTGCGGTTGAGGCTTGAGTCTTCTTTTAATTCCAAGAGCAATGCCGTCAGGAGTAATATAGGGCACGTCAAGGCAAGTGCTCCGAATGATAAGCAACTGTAACACAGTGGCTGAAGCTAAGAAGTTCTAGTCAGTTAGAATTCAGATAGGAGGGTCCTGGCTTCCTGTTAGCTGTCTTAGCCACTGTTACTCCTGTTCACTTCAATACACTTTAATAAGAGAATTAGGGTTGGTCAGCATGGAAAATCCAGTCAGATGAAGCTTTTGGGTTAAGGTGTCAATAGATGAATAATAAGCATTCCAGATTAGAGTAGAATAAACTATTGCTGCAATTGCTTTGGAGAGAGTGATCCAGACTTGAGTGCACAGGTCTGTTCTGCTTAAGTACTTAACAGTGCAGTTAAATATTTCAATCTGATAGCAGGTTGCTATTCTCCCAGGCTGACAAGATTCTGTTATTGGTCAACTGATTTTGTCTGTCTTTTTGTCGTTTTTTTTTCCCCACCGTCCTCAGTAAAGTAAAATGCAGTATGCAATGGGATCCTCTTACCATTTCAAATTTTATTGAAACAATTGCTATCACTCAACACTGTAGGTTTCAACAGTTACACACTAAAATAAGAATATGTTTTAGCCATTAAGATGTAAGAGACACAACGCTTTTTGTTTTCCAGTTCTGTGAGGCCTATTTGTATTTTAATTTTTAGGTGGTGCCAAAATTCTTGCTCAGGTGATAATATGATTGAAGGTAGTGCTGAATGTTTACTAATCCTATACAGTGACATTCTTCTTTACAGATACAAGTAATTTCAATTTATCTACAACCTTAAACACGTCAATAGCTTGTTGGCAAGAGCTATGACATGCTGCACTGTAACAGCTAACGGTCCCTGGTGAGTGACTCAGAATTGAGTATGTGTCTGCATGTTGCCTTTACAAAATGCAGCAACATGTAATATCATTGAGATAGCAGTGCATTACAGCTACAGGCATTAGTGTTCAAAGCATTAGTATCTGCCTGGCACATCTCTCCCTGGTCTAACACCTGAATATCCCTCTTCACTGACTTACAAATAAAATGAACAAATAAATTAACAAGTCTTGAAGCTACAGCCCTGTAGAAATCATAATTTTGTTTTAGTCATCATTTTGAAAAAATAAAGTACAATTTAAAGCTGAAATTGTTTCTGATCATTTCTTTCAGATAGCGTTAATGTATTTGATAGGAATACAAGTAATCAGGAGTATTTAACTGCATTTGTTGCAGATGTGAGAAAAACATTGGTCAATGTTCTTGATGGCTAATTTTGCCTTGGTCTTATCCTTGTTTGATAATGAAACCTACTGTTTTCTGCCCATAGCAGTCTATTCTCCAGCTGATTCTAGAGTTTGTTAATGCCCATTGAAGCTACAATGCATTTCCTTTGGCTAGAGCATTTAGCTGATGTTGGCATAGCATGTTGTAGTGAAGGATTACTGTACCATCGAGTTCGCTCTTCATGTCTTGAAAGTTTGAGAACTATTTCTCTCCTTCCCTCCCTCTCTTTTTCTTCCCCTCTCTCCCCCTCCCTCCCTCCCCCTCCCTCCCCCTCCCTCCCTCCCTCTCTCCCTCCCTCCCTCCCTCTCTCTCTTTGTACCATCTGCAAGGAATTTTAAGTGGCCTTTTGAATGAAATACACAAACCTATTAGAGTTGAATAACTTTGAAGACAAAACTTCATCTTCCAGTCTTATAGGTTGGGATCCAATCCTTTAGTAAGTACAGAAATATATAAACATTTTTTAAAAAAAAGCTGGTGAGCTGTGATGCAAAGGGATCATAGATGTTATTTTGTACATTTTTCATCTTAACTTGAAATACCAAAGAGAAACTAAGATCTTAAAATAATTCGTTGGATGAATTTTTGTTTGTACAGTTTTATAAACTGGTAATGTATCAACTGAACTATTTAATGTTTGACAATGGACCACTGATTTTTGTAAATGTTTTGTGTTCTAAATGTCAACAGATTAATACATTTTTAGAGTTATTTAAATGCCACGATTCAATAAAATATTTCCTAAGTGTTATACCTGTTGTATTGTTTTTGTTCAAATTTCTACATGGTTTATGTTGTCAGTACTAGTTACATTTACATAAAAGCATTGCTGATCTCATCCTCATGGCATTAAGGTGCTTTTTAAAAAAAATTATTTTCTGCTTGTGATTTACTGTATTTCAAAGTGATGCATCTAGTTGATCATGGCCAAATCACTGCTGCAGCTTATCCACAGAGATCAAATAGATATACTGGGGCCTGTTAAAGTCAGCTTTTTATTTGCTGAGCTTTTTTTTAAGATTTTATTTTTAGCATCAATTACCAAGAAGTACAGCTCAAAACCATTTATTGTTATATTCAGAATAGTAAATTTCAATAATTACAAATTACTGTTACAATGTGACAGTGAAGTCCATTGATAATGAGATGTATTCATAGATCATAGAATCCAGACAGTGTGGAAACAGGCCATTTGGCCCAACAAGTCCACACCAACTCTCCAAAGAATAACCCATCCAAATTCATTCTCCTACCCAATTACTCTACGTTTACCCCTGACTACTGCACATAACCTACATATCCCTGAATACTATAGGCAATTTAGCATTGCCAATTCACCTAACCTGCATATCTCAGAATTGTGAGAGGACATCAGAGCACCTAGAGAAAACCCATGCAGACACATGGAGAATGTGAAAATTCCACACAGTCACCCAAGACTGGAATCGAACCCTGGTTTCTGGCACTGTGACGCATTAGTGCTAACTACTGATCTATCGTGCCGCCCATAAATACTGTTTGTGAATGTGCAACAGTGTGCACCATCTACCATTTCACTGCAGAAATTCACCAATTCTTCTTGGACAGCACTTTGCAAACCTATCCCCATCACCATTAGAACGACATGGGTAGGAGATACATGGGAATACCACCATCTGCAAGTTCCCTTCCAAGCTATTCATTATCCTGTATCAATTCCTCCAGTATCAATGGGTCACAATCCTGGAACTCCCTCTCTAATGGCATTGTGGTTTACTTGCACTAAATGGACTGCAACAGTTCAAAAAAACAGTTCCCCACCATCTTCTCAAGAGAAGCTAAGAATGGGCAACATGCTGGACCAGTCAGTGAAGCCCACATCCTGAGACTGAATAATGTTAACACCCATGCCTAGTTTAAAGGAGATGATCATAGATTTGTGAAACTTTTTAAAAGTGTGGTCATTGTTGGGATGTAACAAATGCAACTGCCAGTTTACACAGTAAGCTCACACAAACAGCAGTGAGATAATAACCAGATTATCTGTTAGATGTTGATTGAGGGATGAATCCCTTGTTCTTTATAGTTAGATTAGATTACTTGCGGTGTGGAAACAGGCCCTTCGGCCCAACAGGTCCACACCGACCCACTGAAGAGCAACCCACCCACACCCCTTTCCCTACATTTACCCCTTCACCTAACACTACGGGCAATTTAGCATGGCCAATTCACCAAACCTGCACATTTTTGGACTGTGGGAGGAAACCCCCGCAGACACTGGGAGAATGTGCAAACTCCACACTGACAGTTGCCTGAGGCGGGAATTGAACCCGGGTCTCTGGTGCTGTGAGGCAGCACCGTGCCGCCTGTGCCTTGGGATCTTTTATACCCACCTGAGTTTATTGCCTCAGCTGAACAATGATAACTGTCAATGTAGTACTAGAGTGGTTGCCTAGACTTGTACAGGAACCCCTGGGATATGGATGAATTAGTGTGTTGGCTGCTTCGCCAGATTTATGAAGTGCCTGGAGAGAGAAATGACTGCAGCTTAAAGGTTTGCAATTCTGAGGATGCCTTAAAACTTGGCATCCACTCCTCTTTCAACAGGTCTGAAGTCCCAGATCCTCTTGGTTGTGTGTGACCAGGTTAGATGAAGCACTCTTCTTTGGCCTCTTCCATGCACACCTATCTGGTAGAGGACTGACCTTGGGCAATTTATCTTAATGTGGCCACACTGATTTGCAACACCTCCAGGTGAGAGAATTTTGTGAAGTTCCCAGGTGGTCGTCTCATTCCTTTAACTGGGATTTCTTCCTTTGATGTAGCCTATCATTCGATCTGTTCTTCCCCTGGCAAGGAATTGTAGGGATGGTATGTCAACGCTTTGGCTCTGTTCTGGAACCTTAGAAAATTCCAGTCTAGTGTTCGTGGATTCTCACCCTGGTAATGTTCCTCTATTTCAGCAAGGACTAAGTTTAAGCCAAAACAATACTTGAGAGTGAGTGATCTGAAACAGGTTCTCCATTGAGATGGTAAATACAGTATTGGTTCTCTAGTTCAACATTATTATTGATTCACAACTATTTTGAGTCTTCAGCGGAGAGGACAGTCTGAATCGAGCAAGACGTTGCTGATTGGCACTATTCCCTGATATGGAAGCTCCTGTTGTATGCTTCCTGTGTTTTTTTTTGTGTGGCAATCTGAATTTCCACATTCCAGTGGTATAAAAATCAACACCACGTATTTCAGTCTTTTGCAAACTTCTTCAATATTGGAGTCAATCTGGCATGAAATGATGACTCACTTGCAAATGAGTCTAGTTTCATTTTTGGCTGCGCATTGAGTTGAGTGTCAACTCAGTTAGCTGGATTGCTGTTACGCAATGGAAAGCGATGCCAGTAACATATGTGGGAGAGAAAAGTAGGTGGCAAACTTACTTTTGGTGCATCAGTGGAGAAGAGATTCAGGGTTAGTCGGGTCAGATGTTAATGAGGATGAGTTTGGGGAGATGTTGCAGGAAATGGGTACAGTAGCAGAGATAGTGTGAGGTAGATGGCACTTCCACTGGGTGCAGAAGGTCACTGATCATCTTCCTGCATTCTGTGATTCCTTCTGATGTTTGAGACTGCACTGGCCTGGGAGAAAAGGACTCCCGCCTCTGCATCTTCCTATCCCCATCAGCACCATCTCCATGTCCCTGCCTACAAAGAAGAGGCACCAATTTCCCATTATCTGCCATATCCAAGGCCAGTGTCAGGAATCATGCAGGGCAGCTCCAGACTGATAGCTCTTGTCTGGGTGGACAACATCTTTTTAAAGTTGACCCTGTGGTATGGTTGTTCATCAATCTTGGGATATCCAGGAAGTGGTGAGCTGTTTTGAAAATGGCACATGGTATGCTGGTGCTAGAATGTGAGAGGAGGAACCAAAGGGTGGAGTAGGTAATAAGTAAGGTGGGTTTTGTGAAATAAGGTGGTAGATGTCCCCATGCACCACGATGTGAAACCCTCCGAAAAATTTGATAAAACTGACACTTGGATCAAAGGTTGAATCTTAATTTGTTTTACTATCAAGGCAGGTTTCATTCTGGGATCTGACTTGTGCAGTGTTACCATTGGATGAGATCAGAAGGCTGGCTAGAATGTAGTGCAGCCAGCAGGTGCACATGTCAATCAAGAGTAATCAGTTGAAGTTTCCAATGAATTGCACTGTACAATACCATACAACAAGTCAGTTACGGCACAGTGGTTAGCACTGCTGCCTCACAGCGCTAGAGACCTGGGTTCAATTCCCGCCTCAGGAGTTTGCACGTTCTCCCTGTGTCTGCATGGGTTTCCTCCGGGTGCTCCAGTTTCCTCCCACAGTCCAAAAATGTGCAGGTTAGGTGAATTGGCCATGCTAAATTGCCCGTAGTGTTAGGTGAAGGGGTAAATGCAGGGGAATGGGTCTGGGTGGGTTGCTCTTCGGAGGGTCGGTGTAGACTTGCTGGGTCAAAGGGTCTGTTTCCACACCAAGTAATCTAATCTAATCTAAACAACAGGTCAAAATTTACTTAGACTGTGCTATCGGTTGTATTAGGCTAACTACTGTTTTTGTTGTAATTTTTACTGGTATTTTTGGTGGTTTGCCTGTAACCTTATTTATCCCATTGGCCAAATTATTTCTATTGCATGATTTTGTATAACATGGTATCGCACGGGAACGCAACTATGGCATTATAAGACAACTACCTGTATCAAGCTGCGAAAGTAGTTAATGAAAGACGTGGCAGGAGGAAACACGGAAGGGGCAAATGTTAAAAGTTTACTGGTAATCACAAAGTATGTAATGCAGCTAAGAGACGTGAACATGTGATTTGATTGGATAATATTAATTTGAATATGATTGCATAATATATTTGTCATAACTTAGAATGTGAACTGTGTAAATACAATTGGTAGAGATGGAGTGAATAAAGTAACTTTTTGATTGTAAACTATTATCTCTGAGAATAGTATAAACCTTTGTTCTAGCAATAAAAATTTGAGCTGTATGTGATTTTTGAATAAGTACATCTCCAATGCATGCATGAGTTTATACCAAGAAACCTGAGTTTCTTCTCGTCTAAGTGGAAATAGAGTTAAACTCCCTTGTTTAATGTCTCTCTGTACAGTGCATCTTTTATTTAGTGACTTTCCATTCTCATGCAATGTAGTCTTGTCTTTATGGTCAATGTCATTTGAACATTTCCATAATACTTTGACTAAGAAAGATGGAGTACTTCTCCAGACTGGACATAGATCCTAGGGATCTTCCTCAAGTGGCACATAGGAAAAGAATTCAATTTACATTCCTGAATTTTTCTTTGTTTCACACTTCAGGACCATACAGCGATTGTACTTGGCATATATGCATTCTTATTTACAGATTCTTCACCGTGTGGGAATAGAGAGAATTTTGTTTTTGGGCTTTTGCAGCTTTCCTGATGATGTAGTGACACTGTCAAAGTGAACTCGTGTCTCGTCATCAAACTTCATTTCACTTGAGACTGTTGACTCCAGGTAACAAGATTTGTCTACATTTTTAAATGCTGTGTTTAGTATTATAAGTTGACCACCTCCAGTCATTGCCACTGTCTTGTTTGATCATGACCCTAAATTCTTCTGTTGCTGTTAAGATGATGTTTAGAATTGTTTGCAGGCTTAAGACTGAATGCTCTTCAAGTCACATCATCAGTTGGTGCATCAAAACATGTCCCATTTTGATTTTTGCTCTCTATCTGGACAGGTTTGAAGAGTATTCCATCTGGTCTTATGTGTAGTGATATGCCTTTTCTGTAAATATTTTATCCCAATGAAAGTGCAGAACGCTTCAGTGCTTTACTTTGGCCGATCATGAGAGGGGGTCAGAAATCATTCCAATATGGATAATTTTTTAAAGGTTTTGTAATTTTGAGGAGCAACAGGTTTATGTAGGAAGGAAAACAATCAATTGAAGGTTTTGCACAGCAACTTAAAATTATAGCTGCTATTGTAGGTTTAAATTCAATTAAGATGGATTGTTTGTGATGCTATGAGGCAGAAACAGGTCATTCAGTCCATTTAATCTTAGCCAGTGTTGATGCTCCACACAAGCCTCCTCCCACCTATTTTCTTATCAACGTATTCTCCTATTCTTCCTTCCTGATGTGCTTACCTACCTTTCCTCGAATACATTTGTGCTATTCTCTCTGGTATATTTTGATCTTGCAAGATAATAGTTTGCACCTTGGTGGCCAACTTTTATTAAGCCTTATGTGATATAGCTCAGGAGCCTCAACATGACATGATAGTTTTTGCTGCATTTACTGCAGACGAAGACTGGGCTTTGAAGATACACAGTTCACTGACCTCTGTTTTCTCTGGGCCCTCTTCTAAGTGACTAGCTTTCTGTTTTGTCTTGCCTTGTCTCATTCTCCTCTAGACAGTCATCCTTCTGGTAGTCACAGATGTCAGCGATTATCTCCCAGCTATTTGTCAATATTCACTATCTTTAGACCTCATTATCAGATATTCATACAGCGGAGATACAAACACCCAGGAGGTCGTGGTTGAGTTGCTAGTTCATCGTAAGGGAGATCTTCGGTTATATGTCCAACTAATGAAGATGGCTGAGCAGAGCAGCCATTGTTGGTTTAGCAACGAGGATATGTTGATGGAACTAGCATGCTCCAATACCTCTGAATCAATGACCTTGCCCTAGCATTGTCTGACACAACGAAGATGGAGACTGTTCAAGTTTTCGTCCTGACCAGCACATCGTCCAGGTTTCCCAACTATGAATGAGTCTGCTGAGGATGTAAATTTGGTAGAGTCTCCATTTAGAGTTCTCAGCCAGGTTGTTGATATTCCAAACATGCTCACTCAGCTAGTACATTACTGCTGCAGCCTTTATAATGTGAGCGTTGACTTCAGCATGAAGTGGCAGAGCTAAGATGTGTGAAGCAGTCTTTAGGTTACATTGTCACTACCAATGGATGACTGAATGAGAACATCCTGGACCTGGACATTTATCTTCCAGATGCTGATGTTCAAACTAAACTTGTGACAGAACTTGCCATTGAATGTTTTTCTCAATGTGGAATGTTACTGTGATATTATTAGTGTAGAACAGCTCTCTGATGAGGACTTTGTTTGCCTGAGATCCTAGACAAAGACACACCAGCTAAGCAGCTTTCCTTCAGTTTTGGTTTTGTAAATAGATGCCCTCTGTAGATGGCCTGAAGACATCAGTAAAGAGACAAATATGTCAAAGAATGTGTGTCAGAAAAGAACGGTGTTTGGCGCTACTGAGAATCTCGAAGGATTCTAATGTTAATAGGATATGGAACAGTACAGCACAGTATAGGCCCTTCAGCCCTTGATGTTGTGCTGACATTTTATCCTACTCTAAGATCAAACTAACCTACATACCCTTCATTTTACTATCGTCCATGTGCCTATCCAAGAGTCGCTTAAATCTCCCTAATGTCTCTGACTCTACTATCACTGTTGGCAGTGCACTCCACACACCCACCACTCTCTGTGTAAAGAACTGACCTCTGACATTGCCCCAAAACCTTCTTCCAGTCACCTTTAAAATTATGCCTCCTTGTAATAGTCTCTGACGATTCACTCTATCTCTACCTCTCATCGCCTTGTACACCTCTATCAAGTCACCTCTCACCCTCCTTCACTTGAATGAGAAAATCTGTGGCTCCCTCAACCTTTCTTCATTAGACATGCCCTCCAGTCCAGGCACCATCCTGATAAATCTCTTCTGCACTCTGTCTAAAATTTCCATCCCCCTCCTATAATGAGGCAACCAGACCTGAGCACAATATTCTAAGTGTTGTCTAAGCAGGGCTCTGTAGAGCTGCAGCATAATCCCGCGGCTCTTAAACTACCATGCTAATGAAAGTCGACACACCGTACACCATCTTAACAACCCTTTCAACTTAGGTGGCAACTTTGAGGGCTCTATGGACATGGATCCCAAGATCCCTCTGTTCCTCCACACTGCCAAGAATCCTGCCTTTAACTCTGTATTCTATATTCAAATTTGACCTTCCAATATGAATTAATTCACAACTTTTCCAGGTTGAACTCCACCTGTCACTTCTCAGCCCAGCTCTGTATCCTGTCAGTGTCCCGTTGCAACCTTAAACAGCCCTCCACACTATCCACTACTTCACCAACTTCTGTATCATTGACACTTACTAACCTACCCTTCCACATCCGCATCCAAATCACAAAAGAGCAGAGGTCCCAGAACTGATCCCTATGGAACACCACTGGTCACCAAGCTCCAGGCTGAATACTTTCCATCTACTACCACCCTCTGTCCTCTATGGGCCAGCCAATTCTGTATCCAGACAGCCAAATTTTCTCTGTCTCCCATGCCTCCTTACTTTCTGAATGAGCCTAACATGGGAAACCTTATCAAATGCATTGCTAAAATCCATGTGCGTCTCATCCACTGCTCTACCTTCAATGTGTTTTGTTACATCCTCAAAGAATTTCAATAAGGTTTGTGAAGCATGATCTGCCCTTCTCAAAGCCATGCTGACTATCTTTAATCAAACTGTGATTTTCCAAGTAATCATAAATCCTGTCTCTCAGAATCCTCTCCAATAATTTGCCCACCACAGACGTGAGACTGACTGGTCTGTAATTCCCAGGGTTATCCCTATTCCCTTTCTATAAGATTCACCACCCTCCAACCATCTGGGAGTACTACATCCCGACAGTGAGGATGTAAACAGTATCGCCAAAGGTGCAGCAATCTCTTCCTTTGTTTCCTGTAGTAACCTTGGGTATATCCTGTCTGGCCCAGGGGACTTATCAATCCTTATATTTTTCAAAACTTTCAGCACATCTTCCTTCTTAACACCAACCTGTTTGAGCATATCAACTTGTTTCATGCTGTCGTCACGAACAACAAGGTCCCTCTCAGTAGTGAATACTGAAGCAAAGTATTCATTAAGGACCTCCCCTATCACCTCCGACTCCAAGCACAAGTTCCCTCCACTATCCTTGATCGGCCCTACCCTCACTCTGGCCATTCTCTTGTTGTTCTTATAAGTGGCGAATGCCTTAGGGTTTTCCTTAATCCTACCCGCTAAAGCTTTTTCATTTCCCCCTTCTTGCTGTCTTAACTTGATTCTTCAGTTCCTTCCTGGCTACCTTGTCACTCTCTAAAGCCCTGTCTGATACTCGCCTCCTCAACCTTAAGTAAGATTCCTTCTTCCTCTTGACTAGGTGTTCCACATCTCTTGTCATCTAAAGTTCCTTCACCCTACCATCCCTTCCTTGCCTCAGTGGGTCAAACCTATCCAGCACTCACAGCAAATGCTCCCTAAATCTCCACATTTCTGTTGTGCATTTCCCTGAGAACACCTGTCCCAATTTAGGTGCCCCAGTTCCTGTCTAATAGCATTGTAATTTCTCCTCCCCCGTTAAATACTTTCCCATACTGTCTGCTCCTATCCCTCTCCATAACTACAGTAAAGGACAGGGAGTTGTGATCACTATCACTGAAATGCCCAACCACGGAGAGATCTGACACCTGGCCTAGTTCATTGTCAAGTACCAAATCCAATATGGCCTCCACTCTCGTTGGCCTATCTACTTATTGAGTCAGGAACCCTGCCTAGACACACCTGACAAAACTGCTCTATCCAAACAACTTGAACTTAGGAGGTTCCAATCAATATTAGGGAAGTTGAAGTCACCCATGGCAATAATTCTGTTACTTGTGCACCTTTCCAAAATCTGCCTCCCAACCTGCTCCTTCATATCTCTGTTGCTGTTGGAGGGCCTATAGAAAACTCCCAATAAAGGGACTGCTTCTTTCCTGTTTCTAACTTACACCCATACTAACTCTGTAGACAAACCCTGCTCGACGACTTCTGAAGCAGTGATACTATCCCTGGTTAACAATGCCACTCCCCACCTCTCTTTCCTCACCCCCTATTCCTTTTGAAACATCTAAACCCTGGAATATCCAACAACCATTCCTGCCACTGCGATATCCAAGTCATAGAGATGTATAGCACAGAAACAGACCCTTCGGTCCAACTCATCCATGACGACCCAGATATCCCAACCCAATCTAGTCCCACTTGCCTGTACCCGGCCTATATCCCTCTAAACTCTTCCTATTCATGTACCTATCCAGATGCCTTTCAAATGTCGCAATTGTACCAGCCTCCACTGGCAGCTTATTCCATACATGCACCACCCTTTGCGTGAAAAAGTTGCCCTTTCTTTCCCCTCTCACCCTAAACCTATGCCCTCTAGTTCTGGACTCCCCAACCCCAGGGAAAAGACTTTGGCTATTTATCCTATCCATGCACCTCATAATTTTGTAAACCTCTGAGGTCACCCCTCAGCCTTCGACACTCTAGGGATAACAGCCACAGCCTATTCAGCTTCTCCCTATAACTCAAATCCTCCAACCCTGGCATCATCCTTGTAAATCTTTTCTGAACCCTTGCAAGTTTCGCAACATCATTCCTTTAGGAGGGAGACCAGAATTGCACACAATATTCCAAAAGTGGCCTAACCAACATGACCGCAACATGACCTCCCAACTCCTGTACTCAGTGCTTTGACCAATAAAGGAAAGCATACCAAATGCCTTCTTCACTGTCCTATCTACCTGCGACTCTACCTCCAAGGTCTCTTTGTTCAGCAATGCTCCCCAGGACCTTACCATTAAGTGTATAAGTCCTGCTAACATTTGCTTTCCCAAAATGCAGCACCTAAATTAAACTCGATCTGCCGCTCCTCAGCCCATTGGCCCATCTGATCAAGATCCTGTTGTAATCTTAGTCTCCGGAATGGCCGCAACATCACAGTTCCAAGTACTGATCCATGGTCTAAGTTTATCACCTTTATTCCTGATACTACTTGCATTAAAATAGACACACTTCAACCCATCACACTGACTGTAACTTTGCCCTATCCTTTCTCTCAGACTTTCCGCACACTGTATCTGGCTGTTCATTAACTACTCCATCATCTGATCCGTAGCTCCAGTTCCTACCCCACTGCCAAGCTAGTTTAAACCCATTGGAAGAGCTACAGCAAATCTCCCATCCAGGATATTGGTGCCCTTCTGGTTCAGGTGCAACCCATCCTTCTTGTACAGGTCACACCTTCCTCAGAAGGTATCCCAATGATCCACATATCTGAAACACTCCCCCCTACACTAGCCCTGCAACCACGTGTTTATCTGCACTCGCTGTCTGTTCCTAGCTTCATTAGCACGTGGCATCAATAGCAATCCTGAGATTACTACTCTGCTCATTTTGCCTTCTAGCTTCCAACCTAACTCCCTATATTTTCTTTTCAGGTCCTCACCCTTTTTCCTAGCTATGACATTGGTACCTGACGTTTGGTTGCTCTTCCTCCCCCTTAAGAATCCTGTTAGACTCGATCCAAGACATCATAGCTGACCTCACCCATCATGTGGTCATAGAAAGAGAAAGTGGCCTGTTGAAGTTGTTCAATTTTCAGTTTCAGTAGATTGCCAGTGTTTATATGATCACATATTTTGGTAAAATGAATTCAGACAACACATAGTAGTCTCCTTTGTTCATAGTGTTTTTTTTGTAACTGCCAGATGAAGAAGCTGTAGTAAATTGTAGATCTCCCAGTTCTGAAACCAGTCTAGGATTGCTGGCTGACAAAGGCAATGGCAAATATTATTTCCATTATGCTTAGCAGAAAGATCCTTTAATGATTGTCATAATTGCTGGAGAAGCTGTTGTTTTTGTATATTGTTGCAACCTTTGCATCTCCCGTTCTGGGGCACTGGATGTCACAGAATATGACAGCTTGTAAATAGAAACTTCAACCCATCGTGTTCTTGCCAGTTATCAAGCAGCTATCTACTCTAATCACATTTCCAAGCACTGGGTTGTAGCCTTTATATGCCAAGGGTTTCGAGAATTTATCTAAATATTTCTTAAATATCATAATGGTTCCTGTCTTAATAAAATTTCAGGCGTTGGGTTCATTCATGACACTGATAGTAACCCAAATCAAATCAGCACAGCGTTGGATTCACAACACAGTGAAATTATAACTTTCAATGACCCTCCAAACTGCCCAACTGTTCCTAACCAGATCTTCAGAATAATAGATCTTTAACACCAAGTTTATAACTTGAACAAAAAATTAACAAGTTAACATTAAAGTTCAGGAACAAATGTAAAGAAGGAAATTGTAATTTTCCAGTTCTACAAACAATTTCCAATTATTTATCTTCATAAAGTCCTTGGACAATGGATTATTCTAAGGTAAGTAGAACTGCATATCTTGCTTGAATTCCAAAGCCACCAGTTAATGCAAAAACAGCTTCAGTAGACTTCTAGAAACATTTACTTACTGGCATTCTTTTCTCAGAACCTTCAACAATTCAATAAGTGAAGAGAAACTAGAGAACAAATCAAAACATCAGAAGTTTCCAAAGCTCTCATGCCTTCTGCCAACACATTCAGAACCAGTTCTCCCTTGAGGTTGTATTTTTTCTCGCTGAGCTGGAAGGTTTGTTTTCAGACATATCATCACCATACTCGGTAACATCATCAGTAAGCCTCCACTGATGTTATACCCTGCCTTCTATTTATGTGCCTTGGTCTCTTAAGGTTGGTGATATTATTTCCTGTTCTTTTTCTCAGAGGATAGTAGATGGGATCTGAATCGATGTATTTATTGATGGAGTTCCAGTTAGAATGCCAGGCCTCTAGGAATTCCTGTGCATGAAGAGTATAAAGGCAATAGGAGTATACTTAAGAGGGAAATCAGGAGGGCAAAAAGGGGACATGAGATAGCTTTGGCAAATAGCATTAAGGAGAATCCAAAGGGTTTTTACAAATACGTTAAGGACAAAAGGGTGTCAGATCTCGCGGTGGGAGAACACTTTGGTGACAGTGATCACAACTGCTTCACATTTACCATAGCCTTGGAAAGGGAAAGGAGCAGTTACCAAGGGAAGATATTTAACTGGGGAAAGGAAATTATGACACTACCAGACAGGAATTGGGAAGTACAGACTAGGAGCAATTGTTCCACAGAAAGGGCACAGCAGACATGTGAAGACAATTTAAGGAGCAGTTGTGAGTGATGCATGAATTTGTTCCTCTGAGACAGGTAAGATTAAGGAACCTTGGATGATGAGAACAGAGGAACTTCTCATCAAAAGGAAGAAGGCAGCTTACGTTAGGTGGTGAAGCAAGGATCTAGCACAGCTTTAGAGGATTACAGGCTAGCTAGAAAGGAGCTCAGAAATGGACTGAGGAGAGCCAGGAGGGGCACGAAAAAGGCTTGGCAGGAAGGATTAGGGAGAACCCAAAGGCATTTTACTCGTACATGAGGAGTAAGAGAATGATCAGGGAGAAGGTAGGGCCGATCAGGGATAGCATAGGGAACTTGTGCGTGGAGTCTGAGCAGATAGGGGAAGCCCTAAATGAGTTTTTTGCTTCAGTTTTCACTGAGGAAAGGGACCTTGTAAATGAACACTTTGAGGAGCTGGGATACAGGCTTGACGAGATCAAAATAGATGAAGTTGATGTACTGGAAATTTTGGAAAACATTAAGATGAATAAGTCTCTAGGGCCAGACCAGATTTATCCTTGGCTCCTCCAGGAAGTGAGAAAGGAGGTTGCTAAGTCGCTGGCGAGGATCTTTGCCTCCTCACTCTCCACGGGAGTTGTACCGGAGTATTGGAAAGGAGGCAAATGTTGTTCCTCTTTTCAAGAAGGGCAATAGGGAAATCCTTGACAATTACAGACCAGTCAGTCTTACGTCTGTGGTCAGCAAGGTTTTGGAAAGAATTCTGAGGGGTAGGATTTATGACTATTTGGCAAAGGTTTTGCTACAGGTCTACAAGTCCCTGGTGAGACCACACTTGATTAAAGGCAGTCAGCATGGCTTTGTGAGGGACAGGTCATGCCTCACAAATCTTATTGAGTTCTTTGAGGAGGTGTCAAGACAGGTTGACGATGGTTGAGTAGTGGATGTGATGTATATGGACTTCAACAAGGCATTTGATAAGGTTTCCCTCATTCATAAAGTCAGGAATTATGGGATACAGTGAGATTTGGCTATCTGGATTCAGAATTGGCTGGCTGACAGAAGGCAGAGAGTGGTTGTAGATGGGAAGTATTTTGCCTGGAGGTCAGTGTTAAGTGGGGTCCCACAGGGCTCTTGTTGGGCCTCTGCTCTTTGTAGTTTTTATAAATGACTTGGTTGAGGGGTGGGTTAGTAAATTTGCAGATGACACAAAGGTTGGAGGTGCCGTTGATAGTATCGAGGGATATTACAGCCTGCAGCGCAACATAGATGGGATGCAGAGCTGGACTGAGAAATGGCAGATGGAGTTCAACCTGGATAAATGCAAAGTTTTGCATTTTGGAAAGTCGAACCCAAATGCTAAATATTGGATTAAAGACAGGATTCTTGGCAGAGTGGAGAAACAGGGGGATCTGGGTGTGCAAGTACATAATCAAAGTTGCCACCCAAGTGGCTAGGGTTGTTCAGAAAGCATATGGTGTTTTATCTTTCATTCACGGGGGATCGAGTTTAAGAGCCGCGAGGTTTTGCTACAGGTCTACAAGTCCCTGGTGAGACCACACTTGGAATACTGTGTCCAGTTCTGGTCGCCCTACTATAGGAAAGATACAGAGGCTTTGGAGAGGGTGCAAAGAAGGTTTACTAGGATGCTGCCTGGAGTGGAGGGCTTGCCTTATGAAGAAAGGTTGAATAAGCTTGGACTTTTCTCACTGGAGAGAAGGAGAAAGAGAGGAGACTTGATCGAGGTATACAAGATAATGAGAGGAGTAGATAGCGTCAATAGGCATAAGACTTCTCCCCATGGCAAGATTGACTGGTACGCGGGGTCATAGTTTTAAGATATTAGGAGAAAGGTATAGAGGAGACGTCAGAGGTAGGTTCTTTACGCAGAGAATGCACAGAATGCATTGCCAGCGATGTAGTGGAAGCAGAGATTTTAGGGACATTGAAACGACTGCTGGACATGCACAAGGACAGCAGTGAGTTGAGGGGATTAAACCTCAGCACAACATCATGGACCTAAGGGCCTGTTCTGTGCTGTACTTTTCTATGTTCTATATAACTGGGGAGAGAATAGGGCCTCTCAAAGATCAGCAAGGCGGCCTTTGTGTGGAGCCACAGAAAATGGGGGAGATACTAAACAAGTATTTTGCATCAGTATTTACTGTGGAAAAGGATATGGAAGAAATAGAATGTAGGGAAATAGATGGTGACACCTTGAAAAATGTCCATATTACAGAGGAGGAAGTGCTGGATGTCTTGAAATGCATA
>NC_057745.1:35210875-35226993 GCF_004010195.1 Chiloscyllium plagiosum
GAGTTGGGAGGTCATGTTGTGGCTGTACAGGTCATTGGTTAGGCCACTATTGGAATATTGTGTGCAATTCTGGTCTCCTTCCTATCGGAAAGATGTTGTGAAACTTGAAAGGGTTCAGAAAAGATTTACAAGGATGTTGCCAGGGTTGGAGGAGTTTAGCTATAAGGAGAAGCTGAACAGGCTGGGGCTGTTTTCCCTGGAGCATCGGAGGCTGAGGGGTAACCTTATAGAGGTTTACAAAATTATGAGGAGCATGGATAGGATAAATAGCCAAAGTCTTTTCCCTGGGGTGGGGAAGTCCAGAACTAGAGGTTTAGGGTGAGAAGGGAAAGATATAAAAGAGACTTAAGGGACAACATTTTCACACAGAGGATGGTACATGTATGGAATGAGCTGCCAGAGGAAGTGGTGGAGGCTGGTACAATTGCAACATTGAAGAGGCATTTGGATGGGTACATGAATGGCAACGGATTGGAGGGATATTGGCCGGGTACGGGCAGGTGGGACTAGATTGGGTTGGGATATCTGGTCAGCATGGACAGGTTGGACTGAAGGGTGTGTTTCCATGCTGTACATCTCTGACTCTATGCCTCTGTTTAGCCTGTTGTCCCAGTTGAAGTGTTGTCCTTCTTCGTCTGTATGTAAGGATACTAGTGAGAGTGAGTCATGTCTTTTGGAGATTAGTTAGTGTTCATGTAACCTGGTGGTTGGCTTTCTGCCTGTCTGTCCAATGTAGTGTTTGTTAAAGTCCTTGCATAGTATTTTGTAAATGACATTAGTTTGTTGGTTGTTTGTATAGGGTCTTTCACGTTCATTTGCCACTGTTTAAGTGTATTGATAAGTTTGTGGGCTACCATGATGCCAAGGGGTCTAAGTAGTCTGGAAGTCATATCAGAGATGTCTTGCATGTTCAGTAACATGGCTATAGTTTTTGGGCGCATTGTGTCTGCTTGTTTGGGTTTGTTGTTGAGAAATCAGTGGACTGTGTTTGTTTTTTGGGTACCCGTTCTTCTTGAATACGCTGTGTAGGTGTTTTTCTTCTGCTGTTCATAGTTCCTGGATCCTGCAGTGTGTTGTGGCCCATTGAAATAATGATCTGATGCAGCTCCTTTTGTGGGTGTTGGGATGAACAGTTTCTGTAGTTACATATTTGGTCTGTATGTGTTGCTTTTCTGGTAGATGCTGATTTGAAATTCTCCATTAACTGTTCGTTCTACTGTGACAGCTAGGAATGGGAGTCTGTTGTCGTTCTCTTTCTGTTTTGTGAATTTTATGCCAGTAAGAGTATTGTTGATGATGTAGGTATCCTCTAACTTGTTCCATTTTGTGATGACAAAAGTGTCATCCACATAGTGGACCCAAAGTTTGGGTTGGATAGTTGGGAGGGCTGTTTGTTCGAGTCTCTGCATTATACTGGCTCTGCTAAGAATCCTGATATTTGAGATCCCATGGGTGTTCCGTTGATTTGTTTGTAGGTCTTGTCATTGAAGGTGAAGCAGGTAGTGAGGCACAGGTCTACTAACTTGAGGATGTTGCCCTTGCTGATGAAGTTGGTGCTGTCTATTGTTTGTGTCTTTGGTTCCTCTAGTAGTGCGGTCAGTGTTTCTTTGGCCAGGTTGATGTTAATTGATGTGAAATGGGCTGCTACATGAAAGGAAACTATTATTTTGTCCCCTTCTATCTTGGTGTCTTTCATGTTCAGGAATTCTTGGGTGGAGTGAATGGAGTGGCATAAGTCTTCCAGGTATTTTAATCTTTGTTGTCATTCCTTGGCTAGTCTGTGTGTTCCAGGCAGTGAGACTATGGGTCTGAGGGGTGCCCCTGGTGTGTGTACTTTATCCGTAGAAGCGGGGTGTGTTGGATCCATCTGGTTTCATGTTTTGGAAATCTGTTTTGTTTATTTCACCTAATTTATGACGTATTTTTAATGTGGATGTGACACGATTTTCTAGTTGTGGAGTTGGGTCTATCGCCACCTTTTGATAAGAATCGGTATGTGTGAGCAATGAGTTCGCTTTTTCAATGTACTCTGTTCTGTTAAGGATGACGATCATGGACACTTTGTCTGCAGGTAGGTTTACTATTTTTATTGTCTTTTTTAAGTCTTTCTCGGGCTTTCCTTTCCTGTGTGTTGAGGGTGTTCCCTTTTCCTGAATTTGAATTTAATTTATTGTCACGTGTACTGAGGCACAGTGAAAAGCTTTGTCTTGCGAGCATTACAGACAGATCACAGAGTTAAGTAACATAGCATAGGCAAATAATAGGTAAACAGTGGCAAATGCAAAAACACAGCCACAGGCGAATGCTAAGAGTTTGAGTGTCCATTCAGTATTCTAAAAACAGTAGGGTAGAAACTGTTTTGAAACCGGCCGGTGCGTGTGTTCAGGCTTCAGTACCTTCTCCCCGATGGTAGAGGTTGTAGAAAAACATTGCCAGGGTGGGAGGGATCTTTGAGAATGCTAGCGGCCTTTCTTTAACAGCGGGCCTGGTAGATGGATTCTATAGATGGGAGGTTGGCCTTTGTGATTGTCAAGGCCGAGTTCATGACTCTCTGTAACTGTCTCCGATCATGAATGGTACAGTTACCTTACCATACATCCAGACACAATGCTCTTGCTGACACATCTATAAAAGTTGGCAAAGGTATTTGCTGTCATGCCATATTTCCTCAGTTGCTTGAAGAAGAAGAGACGTTGTTGGGTCTGTGTAACCAGTGCATCCACATGAAGAGTGCAAGAAAGCTTGTGGTGGATGACCACTCCCAGGAGCTTGACACTCCACTCGTACCATCTCTGTGCTGTTAATGTGTAAGGGGACACGAGTAACATCCCATTGAAAGTCAATAATGAGTTCCTTGGTCTTGCAGGCATTGAGAGCTAGGTTGTCCTCAGTCCACCATTTCTCCAGGTCTTCCATCTCCCGTCTGTAGCCTGTTTTGTCACCATCTGAGATTCGACCGACTATGGTGCTGTCATCAGCTAACTTTTAAATGGCATTAGTCTGGTATTTGGTGACGCAGTCATGGGTATACACTGAGTACAGTATGGGGCTGAGTATGCACCCCTGGGGGGCTCCAGTGTTGAGTGTTAGTGAGGATGAAATATTGTCCTCAAACTTCACTGATTGTGGCCTGTGGGTCAGGAAACTGAGGATCTAGTTGCAGAGAGTGGGACTTAGTCCAAGATCACTAAGTTTAGTAATCAGTCTCGAGAGGATAATAGTGTTGAAGGCTGAACTGTAGTCAATGAGTAGGATTCTTACGTAGCTATTCTTGGTGTCAAGATGTTCTATGGAGGAGTGAAGGGCAAGTGATATGGCATCTGACGTGGATCTGTTGGTCCGATAGGCAAATTGGAGTGGGTCAAGAGTAGAAGGGAGGTTCGGGTTGATTAATGCCATGACCAGCCTTTCAAAGCACTTCATAACCACCAAAGTTAGGGCCACTGAGCAGTAGTTATTGAGACATGCTGCATGAGCCACCTTAGGCACAGAGATGATGTTGGCCTTCTTGAAACAGGCAGGGACAGTGGCCTGCTGCAGGGAGAGGTTGAAGATGTCCGAGAAGACCTCTGCCAGTTGATCTGTGAGTGCATGGCCTGGTACTCCGTCTGGTCCCATCACTTTCCTTGGATTCACATGAAGGAAAACTGATCTGACCTCTGGTGCAATGACTGTTGGTATAGGTTTGTCAGGACTTGTCAGAATAGGTGTTACCTTCCGTTGAAATTCTGCTCAAAGTGAGCATAAAGGCGTTGAGATGATCTGGGAGGGATGTGTCATCGCCTGCTATCTTGCACTGTCTCTTTTTAGAACCTGTGATGTCATTCAGTCCTTGCCATAGCTGTCGGGTGTCTGTCTGGGTCTCTAGGTCGGATATTTCTGTGTATAATGCAGAAGTTACAGGATCAGTTCATTCCAAAAAGGAAGAAAGGTCCCAGGAGGAGGCATGGGCGGCCATGGCTGACGAGGGAAGTTAAGAAACACATAAAGTTAAAAGAGAAAAAGTATAACATAGCAAAGATAAGTGGGAAAACGGGAGGACTGGGAAGCTTTTAAAGAACAACAGAGGATTACTAAGGAGGAAATACACAGAGAAAAAATGAGGTACGTAGGTAAACTGGCCAATAATATAAAGGGGGATAGTAAAAGCTTTTTTAGGTATGTGAAAGGCAAAAAAATGGTTAAGACTAAAATTGGGCCCTTGAAGACAAAAACAGGGGAATATATTACGGGGAACAAAGAAATGGCAGAAGAATTGAATTGGTACTTCAGATCTATGTTCACTGGGGAAGACACAAGCAATCTCCCTGAGGTAACAGTGGCTGAAGGACCTGAACTGAAGGGAATTTATATTTGCCAGGAATTAGTGTTGGAGAGACTGTTAGGTCTGAAGGTTGATAAGTCCTCGGGGCCTGATGGTCTACATCCCAGGGTACTGAAGGAGGTGGCTTGAGAAATCGTGGATGCGTTGGTGATTATTTTACAGAGTTCGATAGATTCGGGATCAGTTCCTGTGGATTGGAGGATAGCTAATGTTATACCACTTTTTAAGAAAGGTGGGAGAGAGAAAGCAAGAAATTATAGACCAGTTAGTCTGACCTCAGTGGTGGGAAAGATGCTGGAGTCTATTATAAAGGATGAAATTACGACACATCTGGATAGTAGTAACAGGATAGGTCAGGATTTATGAAGGGGAAATCATGCTTGACTAATCTTCTGGAATTTTTTGAGGATGTAACTCTGAAGATGGACGAGGGAGATCCAGTAAATGTAGTGTACCTGGACTTTCAGAAAGCTTTTGATAAAGTCCCACATAGGAGGTTAGTGAGCAAAATTAGGGCACATGGTATTGGGGGCAAAGTACTAACTTGGATTGAAAGTTGGTTGGCTGATAGGAAACAAAGAGTAGTGATAAACGGCTCCATTTTGGAATGGTAGGCAGTGACCAGTGGGGTACCGCAGGGATCAGTACTAGGACCGCAGCTTTTTACAATATATGTTAATGATATAGAAGATGGTATTAGCAATAACATTAGCAAATTTGCTAATGACATGAAGCTGGGTGGCAGGGTGAAATGTGAGGAGGATGTTAGGAGATTACAGGGTGACCTGGACAAGTTAGATGAGTGATCAGATGCATGGCAGATGCAGTTTAATGTGGATACATGTATTGTTATTCACTTTGGTGGCAAGAACAGGAAGGCAAATTACTATCTAAATGGAATCAATTTAGGTAAAGGGGCAGTATAGAAAGATCTGGGTGTTCTTGTACACCAGTCAATGAAGGTAAGCATGCAGATACAGCAGGTAGTGAAGAAGGCTAATAGCATGCTGGCCTTCATAACAAGAGGGATTGAGCATAGAAGCAAAGAGGTTCTTCTGCAGCTCTACAGGGTCCTGGTGAGACCACACCTGGAGTGTGCAGTTCTGGTCTCCAAATTTGAGGAAAGACATTCTGGCTATTGAGGGAGTGCAGCGTAGGTTCACGAGGTCAATTCCTGGATTGGCGGGATTACCTTACACTGAAAGACTGGAGCAACTGGGCTTGTATACCCTTGAGTTTAGAAGACTGAGAGGGGATATGATTGAGACATATAAGATTATTAAAGGTTTGGACACTCTGGTGGCAGGAAACATGTTTCCGCAGATGGGTGAATGCCGAATTAGAGGACACAGCTTAAAAATACGGGGTAGACCATTTAGGACGGAGATGAGGAGAAACTTCTTCACCCAGAGAGTGGTGGCTGTGTGGAATGCTCTTCCCCAGAGAGCAGTGGAGGTCCAGTCTCAGGATTCATTTAAGGAAGAGTTGGATAGGGCTCTCAAGGATAGTGGAGTCAAGGGCGATGGAGACAATGCAGAACAGGATACTGATTAAGGATGATCAGCCATGATCATATTGAATGGTGGTGCAGACTCGAAGGGCGGAATGGCCTACTCCTGCGCCTATTGTTTATTGTCTATTGTCTAGTTTGGATCAGTATTGGTCCTTGGCTGTCTTAATGGCTTTGTGAACGTCATAGAAGAAACAGGGCATTATGGTCAGAGTTCCCGAAATAAGGTGCGGGATGAAGCAGTAGGCATCTTTCACAGTGGTGTAGCAGTAATCTAAAATGTTTGGGCCCCAGGTGGGGCAGGTAATGTTCTGGTGGTACTTGGGCAACACCTTCCTTAGATTGGTTTGATTGAAGTCACCAGTTATAATAAATAGAGTCTCGGGGTGTTCCATCTCCAGGGTGTTAGTGGTGGAGTACAGCACACCCAAAGCTTTCTCAACCTTTTCTTGTGGTGGTATGTACACAGCAGTTAGTATAGCAGCGGTAAATTCCTGTGGTAGGTAAAATGGGCGGCATTTGATGGTGAGGAATTCAAGGTTTAGGGAGCACTGGCTGCCCAGGGTTCCAATGTCATGCACCACAAGTTGATGATTAAAAAGCAAATCCCTCCACCCTTTGTACTCAAGGTTGCTGTACAGTCTAAACGATGGGTAGAAACACCAGCTTGGTGTTGGTGCAACTGTCTGTCTGATGGCCGGCTGACTTCCTTCAGTGAGTCCATTGTCCTTCAGGGTTAATTGTAATGCTGCTAAGAAGTCCTTTTTATCTGCACCTCTGTAGTTGTAGTTTATCCCTCTTACTAGGGCAGCTTTTTCTGTGTCTGTTAGTGGTCGGTCTGATAGGTTTTTGATCCAAGACACTGAGTTGTCTGTGCTAGTCTTTTGTGTGAGTTTGTCCAGTTTATCCTGTAGGATTAGTTTTTTTCACTTTCTGTGTTTGCTGATGTTTGATGATTATGGCTTGTTCTAGTGTGTCTGCCCATTCATAGTCTGTCGTATTAGTATATAAAGTTTTTTGGTGCAAACTTTGCCAATTGTATTTATGGAGTCGGTTGTGGGCATCGTTGATGATTTCTCG
The DNA here is from genome assembly GCF_004010195.1 of Chiloscyllium plagiosum. Lineage (NCBI taxonomy): Eukaryota > Metazoa > Chordata > Chondrichthyes > Orectolobiformes > Hemiscylliidae > Chiloscyllium > Chiloscyllium plagiosum. The sequence continues at coordinate 35,217,790 of NC_057745.1, forward strand.
CAACATTCTGCGGCCGTTCTGTTCTACTGTTCTTTTGGCTAGTGGAGTGTTGAACAGTGTTTGTATTTCAGACATTTTGGTCATACCTGATTCCTGAGGCATTCATATAGGAAATACAGTTGTTTGCATGTGGCACTCATTCGGATGGTGTTGGTTTCCCATCTTTGGGCTCATTTTAGCATATTGCTCCCAAAGGGGTTTGCAATATTTAAGAGGATTTGTAGCTCAGGTTGAGATTCAGGTTGTAAGTTACAACCTGAATTAGAACATTACCTTCCCAGGTTAGATCCCAGCAAAAAATACTTTTCTCTGTTCTCTTCTCTTTGAACTTGCAACATCAACTTGCTTTAAAAGTTCAATTCTTAGTTTCAACTCTCAGTTCCAAATAAAAGAAAAATGAGAAAAATAATAGAAAAATAGTGATAGTCTCTACAGTTCCACCTATCCTTCACCCTCTGGATCAAAACAAATTCTCCTTAAATTCCCTCTAAGCTTCCTGCATCTTACCTGGTAATTGGCATCTCTCCTCGGGGGAGAAGTCTATTCTTGTCTCTCATAACTATATCAATCTCAATTGGATCCCCCTTTGGCCTTCTCTGCTATGAGGAAAACAAACCCAACATATGTTGTCTTTCTTCATAGTTGAAACACTCCAGTCTAGACAACATCCTGATGGACCATCTCTAACACCCTGTTTGGTGCAATCATATCCTTCCTATAGTGTGATGACAAGAGCTGCACATAGAACCCCAGCTTTAGCCTAACTAATGATTTATACAAGTCCATCATAACCACCTTGCTCTTGAAATCAATGTCTCACCTAGTAAAGATGTGTTCCATATTCCTCCTTAGCCAATTTATCTCGCTGCCTTATGATCATAAGGCCATCAGGTATCAGAGCAGAACTAGACCATTCAGCCCATTGATTCTGCTCTGCCTTTGCTGACATATTTTTCAACCTCATTCTCCACCCTTCTCACCGTATCCTTTGATCCCCTTAAGAATGTGTCTATCTCTGTCTTAAAGATATTCAATGACTTGGCCTCCACAGCCTTTTGTGGCCAATGAGTTTCACAGATTCACCACCCTCTTGGCTGAAAAAAATCCTCCTCATCTCAGTTCTAAAGGGTCAGGTCTTCACTCTGAGGCTATGCCCTCAGGTCCAAGTCTGTCTTACTTGAGGAAACATCTTCTCCATGTCCACTCTCTCCAGGCCTGTCACTATTCCATTATTTTTAATCTTACAGCTGTGGTCCTGTTCTGCTGGTCAAAGCAACTTGCTTTTTTGTCTGACTTCTCCTATTACTCTTATCATGTAAACATTTCTATTAAATGGTCTGGTAACCTGAATCAATCTGTTGGATATTGAGAGAGTTAAACATTTTTACATATTAATTTCTTCATTAATGTAGTTGCCAGAGATTTGCTGAGCCCAAAGGCTATTTTCTCAATAGAGAGAGGTAAATGGTGATGGGTTAACTTAAGAGTCATCATTCCCCAGGTGAAGGGAGAGTTTGAGAAGGAGAGTCCTTCACAGCAACTTCAGCCACTATTGGAATTGAACCCACACACCCATCGTAAACCAGCTGTTCAGTCAGCTGAGATAACCAAAATTTTGTAATCATTAAATCTGATGTAAAGCCAAGCTTTGCAAGATTTCCTATTTTGCAAATAGGACAATTTTATTAAAGTAGCCACTAGATGGTGTTTGTTGATCAGTTTTGAACCGTTCATTTATGACAGGAGTGTGCCTGTAGGAGGCACCTTCTAGTTGCCCAATTGTAATGCATCTTTTTTTTCAAACTGAGTCTAATAATTACCTGTAGCCAGAATGACACCAGCCTGTTCTGGGTCATGGAACTGCTCAAATTATTTTGCAATGGGGTGAGGGGAGGTTATAGGGGTGGGGGTGAGGTGGGGAGGGGTGGGGAGTGGTACTATGGGTTGCCAGCTAAGCTGTATAGAATGAGCATTATCAGGGGATTAAGGATCCCAACATCAGGCTGAAAAGTGTCTGCCAGTTTGCAATTTCCTCCAGCAGGAATCATGCAGCAAATTTAGCTCTGGCAAGCCCTACATTTCACTGGATTATTATAGTGCAGAAAGAGGCCATTTGGCCTGCTGTGCCTGTGCTGGTTCTCTGTTTATTTTGACTTAGTGCCACACTTCCTGTCTTTCCTCCATAACCCAGCATCTTCCAGCTGCAGACTTGCTGATGAGAAGAGTCAGAGACCTCAGGGGCAATGCAAAATGGAGGCACCCTGAGACAGGTGTGTAGAAAGTAACATTTAAGGGCAGTAGATACCACAGGTCAGGAAAATTATGCTGGAGGAGTATTGAACTTGCAGATATGACCTTTCATGACCAATCGCCTCTTTGGGTCTGGGAGCTTCTAGCTCTGATAGACTGCTGGGCTGTCAGAGGCAGTCCACCTTGAGGAGAATAACACTTTTCAAATTGGCCATGTCCTGGGAGCCACCATAACATGGCCTGTAATTTGGCCCTTCGCTGCCAGTCCCATTGGAGTGGGCTGAGAAATATCCCAATGGCAGGACCACATTGGGCAGCCAGTGGAGTTCAGGCCATTGTCTCACTAAATCCCTCTCCCAGCAAGGGACACTGGACCCTTTTAATTTTGCCCCCATTGCACATTAGATGCAATTTAGAAGAAGCTCAATGTCCTGCCTCAAATGCCCTTCCTAGGGTCCTATCCTTGATCATTGTTTCCTACATTATGACAGTACAGATGTAGTTCAAAGATACTTCACGTGCTGTAAAACTCTTTGGAAAGGCCTGAGATCGTGAAAGTTGTTAAATAGACATGAGTCTTAGCGAGTTTTGAGAAGATTTGTAGCTCAGGTTGAGGTTCTAGGTGTCCGTTTGCTCGCTGAGCTGCAAGGTTCATTTTCAGACATTTCGTCACCATACTAAGTAACATCTTCAGTGAGAGTCTGGAGGCTCACTGAAGACGTTACCTTGTATGGTGACGAAACGTCTGAAAATGAACCTTCCAGCTCAGCGAGCAAACCTACACTAAATATGAGTCTTTTGTCTTGCTCTATGTGAAGTACAGCCCATTGGCCCAGGATCTCTCAATTCACCCATGAACCCCATCCTATTTGATTTTTGATTCCATTTAAAATGATGTTTGAGAACGTGAGTTTTCTCATAGTTGATGGACTTGAGATGATCAAACTATCCCTCCTCACTCCTCTATCCAACACTGGGATTAGTCTTGCTCCTCCTATCTTCTGCTTCTTCCAGGATGCACTGCTCTTGCTTTACACACAAACGAGAACAGTTTTTAAATGTCCTATATCATCCTGACGAGGGCTCTGTCAACTTTAACAACAGGGCAATTTCAACCATTTTACGTCAGGAATAATTCCTGCTTTGTTTGTCATCTTACAATGTTTGGACAAACAGAGCTGGATTCTCGTCCCTCAAGGGTACTCTCCCAATGAAATGAGACCTACAGCCAAGACCCTGTAAACACCCATGTAAACTGAGGCAATGGGATCTCGTCAGGGTTCTAAAGGGAATCCAAGCTGATTGGCAGAGGCAAATGCTTCATGTCCTGAAGAAGAGAAAGAGACAACCAGAGAACTTGGAAAAGCTAGGAGTTAGGAAAAGAATTTTATTGTAAGACCTTTGATTGTACTGAGACCTCAAAAGTCACTCATTTGAGGAGACAGAATTGGGTTATTTTCTCATTTAACCAGGGCCATTGCCTGATCTCCCCAGCACTGTCCAGTGACCACTGCCAACCTCTGCTGTTTAACCCAGGAACTGAAAGGTAGCTAGGAAAGTGATGCCCACTCCTGTTTCCATACAGCATTACTGAACAGACAGATGTGAAAGAGGGTAACTCACTGGGAAACAGCTATCATATTGCACTCTTCCCTTCTTCCATCAAACTCCATTTGCCACCAAAATCCCAAATACAAAAATGATGTGGAGGAGCTGGTGTTGGACTGGGGTGGACAAAGTTAAAACCCACACAACACCAGGTTATAGTCCAACAGGTTTATTTGGCAGCATTAGCTTTTGAAGTGCTGCTTCGTTATCAGATGGTTGTGATGAAGAAGCAGCCCTTCAAAAACTAGTGATTCCAAATAAACCTGTTGGACTATAACCTGGTGTTGTGTGATTTTTAAATAAATACAAAAAATAGTCAGCTTCTCCTCCAAGCTGTCGGACCTAACTCTAAAGTCTTCTTGGTTTGATGTTATCTGAGAGTTTAATCACATTCCACTGATCTGAGTTTCTAACTTTGAAGCCCCATGAGGACATGATATGATCTTCAAGGAGTTTCAACCCTTTTCTGACAGTATTTGATTAATATTGATTTGTTGAAAGCTTTTCTCTCTTTCTCATGCGTGCACTCTCACTCTCTAGTTTACTGCTACTCCTCAGTATTCCTTTGCAGTATTTCTGCATAACTTTGGAGTCAGCCCAATGTTTTCACTCTGCCTGCTTCCCACATCCCTGTAAATTTTTCTTGTTTCCTTATTCTCCTTTCTAATTTCCTTGTTGATTTTTTTAAACATATGTTGTAACCCTCTTTCATCAAGGGATCTGCTCACACCGCACTAGGCTTTTTCAGTTATCCTTGAGAATGTTTTCCCTACTATCCTTAGGTCAGCGAGAGTTCTGAGAGTTCAGTGCAGGATTTTCTCAATCCTTTCAGTGGTGAAGGCCATTGATAGTACCAATGCTTTAATTATGTCTCATCGATAAATTCAACCAATTGAGCAGCATGAGTTGTCAGAGTTAAGGGGAAAGAACTGGGAATATTAGAGGTTTGAAATCAAAGCTGAAAAATCACAGCAGCCCTGCCAATCTGTGTAAGAGAAAAGAGAGATTAACGTTCACTTGATTGATCCTGAGCGATCTTTTCACTTCTCATAAAAATCAGACTACTGAACATTTAATCCACTAAAATCTCTGTGACAGTGACAGTATTCCTTATTCCAAGCTCCCACAACACATCCTCTTTATTTGATTCAGTCCAATTAAGGCATCAGCATCTCCTGAAGTTCATTTTGTTTAACTAATGGAACTGATTATTCGGCTACTTATTTACACCTCACTCAGAGTTACTGTCCAATGACTTTGGAATGTGAACTTGTGTGTGTGTGTAAAGCCAGTTACTACTGTTCTGACTCCAACTTACCAACTAGGCAGTCAGGCTCAAGTTACTCCTCAACCCAGTTTGCAAATGAAACACCGGCTATTAACCCAAAATGTTTTTGCAACAAATGAACCTGTACTGTATACTGTACACTTGTACTCCAAACATGTTATAGTCTCTACACCTGCATTGTATATGGTATACTTGGACTCTACATCTGTTGTATGCTGGGTAGTTATACTGTATAGAACAGTACAGGACAGGAGAGACCCTTCAGCCCTTGATAATGTGCCAACCCTTTAGCCTACTCTAAGATCAAACTAACCTACATACCCTACATTTTATTATCATACATGTGCCTATCTAAGAGTTGCTTACTACTACTCTACTACCACTGCTGACAGTGCATTCCACGGACTGACCATACTCTGTGAAAAGAACTTACCTCTGACATCTCCCCTAAATCTTCCTCCAACCATCTTAAAATTATGCCCCTTGCGATAGCCATTTCTGCCCTGGGAAAAAGTCTCTGACTATTCACTGTATACCTTTCGTTCTCTTGTACACCTATATCAGATCGCCTCTCACCCTTCTTTGCTCCAATGAGAAAATCCCTCGCTTTTTTCATTAGACCTGCCCTCCAGTCCAGACAGCATCCTGGTAAATCTACTTTGCACCCTCTATAAAGCTTCAGCATCCTTCTTATAATGAGGTGAGCAGAACTGAACACAATATTCCAAGTGTGGTCTAATCAGGGCTCAATAGAGCGGCAGCATAACCTCACAACGGTAATTCACCTGCTAATGAAAACCAACACACCATACACCTTCTTAACAACCCTATCAACTTGGGTGGCAACTTTGAGGGATCTGTGGACATGGACCCCAAGTTCTCTCTGTTCCTCCACACCGCCAAGAATCCTGCCTTTAACCTTGTATTCTGTATTCAAATTCAACCTTCCAAAATGAATCAATTCACACTTCTCCAGGTGGAACTCTATCTGTCACTTATCAGCCCAGTTCTGCATCCTGTCAATGTCTCTTTGCAACCTTAAACAGCCCTCCACACTGTCTACCACTCCACCAACCTTTGAGTCATCGATAAACTTACCCTTCCACTTCCTCATCCAAGTCATTTATAAAAATCACACAGAGAGCAGAGGTCACAGAACAGCTCTCTGCAGAACACCACCCTCTGTCATCTTCATAGAATATTAGAAAAATAAATAAATAGATAATAGTTTACATTAAATTGTTTCGTTTTTTAAACCAGGAAAATAAAGGAGAAGTTAAAAGTTCAACAGTCTTTGAGTCCTCTGCTTATCTCACTCTGCTGTCCGTTCTGACACTGCCACAGATACTTTCACTGCTGCTGAAACTACGATCTGATTTCCCCGGTGCATTGAGAATATGCTTGGCAGGATCCACTTGCACGCCGAGCCGAGACATCGGCATGAGCCACCGAGAAAATGGCCTACATACTGCTGAGAGACCAGGCTGTGACCCACCATAAGCCGCTGGGAGACCAGGCTGAGACTTGCAATAGACCAAAAAAGGAAAAAGAGAAAAGAAAAGGAGAGAAAAAGAGGAAAACGGAAGGAGCAGAAGACCTCTGGAGGAGAAGCCTACTCTGTCGCCATCTTCACCTCCCCTTTAGTTGAATATATTCAGCTATTGGAGCTCACTGGGTGGTGTACTCTGCTTCCTATAAAATTAAAAATAATCACACTTTGGATGCCAAATGCAGGAGCCACATGCCTCTGTATTTCTCACAGCCCTCCCATAGCTGATGCAAAGATACACAGAGATATTGTTACTTCACACATGACTGGGCTACAGCAGTGAAAATGACATCCTTGAATATTTAATCATATAACATTGGTTCTAGGTTTTTATAACCATATACAAGATGGAAAATCTGCTTTTGTTTTGGTATGGTCAGCTAATTTAAATAGGCTCCAGTTACTTTCAAATTCAAGCTAACAGATATAGGGGAAGAACATTGTAGTGGGATCAGAGTTAATATAGACAGGGGTACAGTGGTGGAGTGGTAATGTCACTGGGCTCGTAATCGACAACTCCAGGTTAGGTTTCTAAGAGAAATGAATGCAAGTCGCACAAAGCAGTTGGTGAAATTTGAATTCAATAAAGGATCAGGAATTGAAAGCTGACATGGTGGTGACCATATAACTTGTGCTGAACTTTGTTAAAAAAAAACTCATCTGGTTCACTAATATCATTTAGGGAAGGAAATCTACTGTTGAAACTATTGGCTTGGCCTACATGTGACTCTAGATCCACAGCAATGTGGTTGATTCTTAACTATCGTCTGGGCAAGTAAGAAGAGGCAATAAATGAGCTGTATGTAAAGGTAGTTTAGTCACAGCACGAGCAGTTCTGTTTGTGATTTAACAGTAGGATGTGATTACATCAGAGAGGGTGCAGAGGCAATTCACTGAAATTGCTCAGCCCAGGAATCATCCAACATGATCAGCTTGGGTTGTTTTATTTAGAGTAAAGAGGGTTGAGTTGGGGGTACTGACTAAGGTGTACAAAGTTCCGAGGAAGCTAGATCAAGAAAAACCTCTCCCTTTAGTAGAATGAGATCTTAATAGGGAGGAGGGGGGAGTTTGAGGAATTTTTGTTTCACCCAGAGAGTTGTGGGTGTCTGGAACTCACCACCTAAAAGAACAGTAGAGGCAGAAACTACTAAAGATGTTTAAAAGCTATTTAGATGAGCACTTGAAATGCCAAAGTGTGAAGTGCCACAGGCCAAGTGCTGAGAAATGGGATTAGAACAGATGGATGTTTGAGACAGTGGGCAGAAGGCCTTCTTCCATGCTGGAAAAAGCCTATGATTTTACGATGCATATGAACAAATAAGAATGATTTCCTCAGCTTGCCAACTTCCTTCCATGTCCTAACCAGCAGGCTATCTGATCTGTCTTCAATCCTGGAATGTGAAGTATTTAGATCAAGTGGAAAGTTTCCACGTGAAACTTTATAGAATGTTCAGGAAGTTTCAATGAAAGAGACTTTAGGGGTCTTATTGTGCACCATCTGCTCAGAGTGCAAGAAGGTTTTGCACATAAGATTCTCTGTACCAGACCCCACTGGTTGTGTCTCATCGCCACACAGGTTCCACTTTAACCTCCGCCCTACACCCAATCCCACTGTGTCACCTGTTACTGATGTTAATAAGTCTAACAGGACTTTATTAAGAGCTGGTATTGACAGTGAACTGGAGAATACTCTATCCAAACTTTCAGCACAATAGGGACAGGTTTAGTGACATTGCTGCTGTTTGTAAATTAAAAACCTTTAGAAACAGTGAGTGACTCTGTGGATATTTAGCAAAGGTTTCATCAATGGACCTACTTAGAAAGTTTATAAATTCTAAATGCATGGATTTAATTGTGGTAAATGGTCCATACTCTAATTCAATTACATTCTTCAGAAACTAATATTGTTCAGGTGCACAGCTTGCAAGATTGGAGCTTAAGTTAAAAGTCCTTTTTCCTGCTTTACTGATTGCGCTGTCTGTTGTTTGACAGGGGTTAATTCCATTTCGTACCAGGAATGTTGCTGCAATGGGCCAGGTTAAATATCCTGATCCCAGTTTTATTAACAGAAATCCCTCTCTGACTGATTGGGATCTTTCAAATAAATGGACATTTTATGGTGCTTAGCCTGGTACAGAGCACAGCACACAATTACATCTTTAATGGCACCAAACACAAGCAGAACGGCAAAGCTGCAGAGTGCCTGTTCCAATTTTTAACATTTACACTTAGAACATAGAACATAGAACAATACAGCACAGAACAGGCCCTTCGGCCCACGATGTTGTGTCGAACATTTGTCCTAGCTTAAGCACCCATCCATTTACCTATCCAATTGCCACTTAAAGGTCACCAAAGATTCTGACTCTACCACTCCCACAGGCAGCGCATTCCATGCCCACACCACTCTCTGGGTAAAGAACCCACCCCTGACATCCCCCCTATACCTTCCACCTTTCACCTTAAATTTATGTCCCCTTGTAACACTCTATTGTACCCGGGGAAAAAG